>NC_044497.1:1100000-1107500 GCF_902362185.1 Chanos chanos | reverse complement strand
CTGTGTGTCCCTGTTGTGATGCCAGTCTCTCTGGCTGTGAGGCCAACTGCTCTGGCGCCGCCCCTTTCCCCCATGGCCCCGCCCCATCTGCCTGCCAGTCTCCTCCCACTCCTACAGCATCAGACCCCACCTCTGAGAGTGACAGCGACAGCTGTGCATCAGAACCTGACACCTGTCAGAGGAAGCGTTGTCGATGGACATAACCACACACACACACAACCATATACCACTCATTACTCAATTATGTCCTCACACACACACACACAAACACACACACACACACAACCATATACCACTCATTACTCAATTATGTACTCACACACATACACACACAAACACACACACACACATACACAACCATATACCACTCATTACTCAATTATATCCTCACACACACACACACACACACACACACACACACACACACACAACCATATACCACTCATTACTCAATTATATCCTCACACACACACACACACACACACACACACACACAACCATATACCACTCATTACTCAATTATGTCCTCACACACACACACACACAAACACACACACATACACACACACACACACACACATTCATACTCCACTCACACACGTACAGTCAAAAGGATGCTGTTTTAAGCTTACCTCTCGATAACCTCTTCTACCCGTTCTCAGGGACTGTAAGGAAAACTAATCCCAAACCAGGACTGTGTTGGGTCTCGCTGGTTGGACAGAACTGTTTTTTAGCTGAGCTCTGATTAACCTGAGTTTGAGCCATAATTTTGTTATTGTCTGGTAGATGCCTCAATTGGGATAACTTGCTCAGGCTTCGTAAATGCCATTTATATGTGCGTGTGTGTGAGTTGGTGTGTACTTTAAACATTTATATGTGCGTGTGTGTGAGTTGGCGTGTACTTTAAACATTTCTCACGCTATCAGAGGTGGACAAGAGTCACTGAATTCATAGCATCTCGAGCTCCGTGTCTGGTTTTCGGTGTTGAGATCCAGTTAATCAGAGCCTGGGCGAAGGGCAGGCAGTCAGTTAGTGCTTACACTGACGTGTATCTCGAAGCGAGAATTTTTGCGTTATTGGCGTCAGCGAAAATTGCAATGTGTCGTCGTCCTGGAACCTGTTCTAATGATGTGCTACCAACATGCTAACACTCTCTGTGAGTACATCTGTAAACAGTGTCAGGTTTCAGTCTGAATGACCTAATGCTAAACTGTGCTTGCAACATCACTAACTACGCCTTTGGATTATCCTGTGCTTGCGATCTGCGCTTTAATCATCGTGAGCCCGTAACGCGACTAACTGTGGATTTGATTATTATGCATGTTCAGTTTCTAGCCAGTTGTTCCTAAACGTTTCGTAATAACCTTAAAAAAAACCCCGCACTTTGTATGATCGACTTTGTATGTTATTTTCTGTCATCGTCTTGGCTTTAATATGAGAGGAAACCAATCCAAGTCCCCGTGTTAAAGGCCACGTGCACTGTGCGTCCAACGGACCTGCTTCTGAGCGCTCATAGGTACAGTCAACAGACTCCTTCGCTGACCTCAGCGGAATTAATTCATGTCGGTTATAAAGTCGATAGAACTTTAAATGGAATATGAGGGGGAGTATTCAACTTCGGTGACAGCAAACTGCTGTTTTTCACCAAACAAAAAAGGGCGTCTTGGTTTCTGACTGGGCTTTTTCGTAACGGAACTTACCGGGTGCGGTCATGTAGGCCAGAGGCTATTTGACTTCACATGAAATAACGTAACGACTGATCCGAATGCTGGTGAAAGACAGTTCACTCTTGGTCTGCTCTCCTGATGTAAAATGTGATCTACTGAGGCCAAAATAAGCTTTGAATACTTTTGTTTTTACTTTTACCTTTCATAGCTAAATGCCCAGTAACGTCATTTTTTCCCCTCTGGGCACATTTATAGGGTACTTGTGAGTGAGCACCTGTCTGATGTGTAGAATGACTGAGTTGAATTTGTAGACCTTCTCTGAAGCATTTTTTGTACTCCTTTGCACGTTTTCTTACTGATTTTATGGTTTTAAAAATAAATAATAAACAAGTAAGTGTATTTTGTCTTCTTTAAAAGTTCATTACTGTCCATACATACTGTTTCTATGAACTCCACATACAAGGCTGATTCAAATGCATATTGGCACACACACAATGTGTTAATATGTAATTATTTATTCCAACAGAAGGCAAAAATACTCAGTTATTTTTCAGTAGTCCAGACTGGCCTGAAGTTTAACAATGCAATCAATAAAATCTCTCTCCTCATGTAAATATTCACTCTTTTCCAAGAGTCACCATTTCCCTTTCTCACTCCTCACATATATTTTTCCCCAAATCATTAATAATCAAACAGAAATATGAGGTCTGTCATCTTCGAACGGACTTTAAAGAGAATTAGTTCATCCATCCATACTGCTGATATCCACACAGTAAAAACAGAATCAGTTCTGTTCATAATAACTTTCCTTTAGTGTGAAGACCAGGCCCATGACCTGATGACCATGATGCGTTCTTCTGTTCATTAGACAATCATTCCCTGAATGTTTTTCATATGCTGATCTTTCTGACTGGAGACCATAATGCAGCGGTCTGGGCACTAATGACCCTGCACTGCTGTAACCATAGGAACGGTTCACATGACCCACCACTGGTTTAGCCTGCCAGCCACACTGGCACAGAGACTGTAACCCTGCCCAGTAAGGCTATCCCAGTCCCCAGCGAGGCTATCCCAGTCCCCAGCGAGGCTATCCCAGTCCCCAGCGAGGCTATCCCAGGGCCCTGTAGGATTGTGCACAGTCTTTTTTTCTATACCACATTCTGTCAATCCAGCACCAGCTGAGGATTCTGGGTAGTGAAGAGGCGATGTATACGAATGGAGAGCTCTGGACCTACACGCCTTTCTTTGGCTCCGCCTCTAACAGGAAGATCAGCCAACAGGCCACGCCTCTCACCTTCAGACTCCACCTTCTCATATGCCTGTTGACACAAGCATTATAAAAAATTACTCAGCTGTTCTGAGATCAGTTGATTTGCTAGTTACTTGGCAAGTTAGTTGGTAAATAAGGTAGTTAGCTAATAAATTACAAAGCTAGATAGCAAATATCTAGTTAGCAAATGTGTTAGTTAGCTATCCATTCTTTACTTTCCTATAAAGTGAGATTCATTTGACTCCCATACTGATAACTATGAAACAGTCAAAACAACAAGGACAGAATGGGACGAGAGTTCAACAACAAACACAAAACTTGCACCACTGTTGCTAGGTAACTGCTCCATGCTTCGAGGTTCTCGCTCTGGTCAAATGGAATGGAGAAGAATGTGTTCTATTGTGGTGTGATGTAAAATGCCAAGGCAGGGAGGATTTTAGCACAGCGAGGGAAACTCAGCACCTGTAATAAAAGTTGAGGGGAAGGGTACGAGGTCGTCACGGCCGTAGCCATAGCGACGCTGACGCGATTGAGCTGCTGGATCTGACGGGTCCAGACCTGTCTGAGCCCACTTCCGTCCCGTTCTGCACGGACACCCCCTGCCCAGGATCCGTCCACACAGAACCCCAGCTCAGCCTGCTCTGTCAGCTTCCTAAAAACATTTACGCAACGTCAAATCAACGTTTCACACATCAAACTACACCACTGAAATCTGAACGTACACCTGTGTGTTTTTGTATCTTACCCACCTGAGGACCTGTTTAGACACCATGAGTGTGTGCGTGTGTGTGTGTGTGCGTGCGTGCGTGCGTGTGTGTGTGTGTGTGTGAGAGAGAGTGTGTGTGGTGTGTGTGTGTGTGTGTGCGTGTGCGCGCGTGTGTGTGTGCGTGTGCGCGCGCGTGTGTGTGTGTGTGTGTGGTGTGTGTGTGTGTGTATGCGTGTGTGCACGTGTGTGTGTGTGTGCGTGTGTGTGTGTGTAACTCACTTAAAGGGCCGTTTGGACAGTGCTTTGGTGACTGCACACACGTGATCGGTGACCTCCTGCCAGCCGAAGAGGAAGTGCACAGACACACTCTTATAGAGCTGCAGGTACACCAGCACCTGTTCGCCATGGAAACCAGAGTGGAGTCACAGACCACACCTGAGGATCCCCCTCCCCAACACACACACACACACACACACAGCATGCGCGCCCACAACACATATACATGCTACACAACCACAGCACAAGCAACACACACACAATACAGACAACATACAGTAAACACACATTCACATAGTGGTGTGAGAGTAAAGTCGGCCTCTGACCTCCTCTATGTCGAAGTCCTGAAGATCACCATGACCTGCAGCTGATGGCCTAGATGCACACACGCACACGCACGCACACGCACACGCACACACACACATAACACAAAACAAACACACATATACACGGAGCTCATCCAGTGAAGCAGAACAGTGTTTTTTTGTGTATTAAACCAAGAGAGACAGAGAGAGCGACTGACTGATATGAGGCATGTGTGTACCTGCTGTTCTGTTCAGTTCCTGTCACTAGAACCGTAACAACACGTTCTGGGCTTCTGTTCAGGTACTCACAGAGCGACTGGAACAGAGACACAGAACCAGCTTCCTCTGGGTAACCCTGCAAGGTCTGAGAGCAAAGAGGAAAACACACTTCATATCCGCACACACAGAGAGAACAGTCATAACCACACACAGAGAGAACAGTCATATCCACACACACAGAGAACAGTCATATCCACACACACAGAGAACAGTCATATCACACAGCGACAACAGTCATATCCGCACACACAGAGAGAACAGTCATATCACACAGAGAAGAGTCATATCCACACACACAGAGAACAGTCATATCCACACACAGAGAAGAGTCATATCCACACACAGAGAAGAGTCATATCACACACACACAGAAGAGTCATATCACACACACACAGAGAACAGTCATATCACACACAGAGAGAACAGTCATATCACACACACAGAGAACAGTCATAACCACACACACAGAGTACAGTCATATCCGCACACACAGAGAACAGTCATATCCGCACACACAGAGAACAGTCATATCCGCACACACAGAGAACAGTCATAACCGCACACACAGAGAACAGTCATAACCGCACACACAGAGAACAGTCATATCCGCACACACAGAGAACAGTCATAACCGCACACACAGAGAACAGTCATAACCACACACACAGAGAACAGTCATAATCGCACACACAGAGAACAGTCATAATCGCACACACAGAGAACAGTCATAACCGCACACACAGAGAACAGTCAGATCACACACACACAGAGAACAGTCATATCACACACACAGAGAGAACAGTCATAACTGCACACACAGAGAACAGTCATATCATACATACAGAACAGTCATGACCACACACACAGAGAACAGTCATAACTATGTATAAGACTCCTGTATAATACTCAGGAGGCTGTGTCTAGACTGTGTCTAGCAAAGATGATGGTAGCAGAGATTAAGAACTTGCGCTCTCTCTCTCTCTCTGCTCACCTGTTTCGCAGAGACCATCATGTCCATAAACTCTGTCAGAGAGATCACCATCAGCACCTGTTCTTCCTCCACTATGGCATCGTCATCCTCAGTCTGCAGAAAACACACACACGAACACACATGCACACAGTCACGAGAGTCACACAGTGGCAGTGTGAGATTCTGAGATTTTGTGGAGTCAGGGCAGAGTCTGTCTCTGAATGTGAAGTTCATTATAACATGTGTTTCTCTCTGGCCTGTCTCTGAATGTGAAGTTCATTATAACATGTGTTTCTCTCTGGCCTGTCTCTGAATGTGAAGGTCATTATAACATGTGTTTCTCTCTGGCCTGTCTCTGAATGTGAAGGTCATTATAACATGTGTTTCTCTCTGGCCTGTCTCTGAATGTGAAGTTCATTATAACATGTGTTTCTCTCTGGCCTGTCTCTGAATGTGAAGTTCATTATAACATGTGTTTCTCTCTGGCCTGTCTCTGAATGTGAAGTTCATTATAACATGTGTTTCTCTCTGGCCTGTCTCTGAATGTGAAGGTCATTATAACATGTGTTTCTCTCTGGCCTGTCTCTGAATGTGAAGTTCATTATGACATGTGTTTCTCTCTGGCCTGTCTCTGAATGTGAAGTTCATTATAACATGTGTTTCTCTCTGGCCTGTCTCTGAATGTGAAGTTCATTATAACATGTGTTTCTCTCTGGCCTGTCTCTGAATGTGAAGGTCATTATAACATGTGTTTCTCTCTGGCCTGTCTCTGAATGTGAAGGTCATTATAACATGTGTTTCTCTCTGGCCTGTCTCTGAATGTGAAGTTCATTATAACATGTGTTTCTCTCTGGCCTGTCTCTGAATGTGAAGTTCATTATAACATGTGTTTCTCTCTGGCCTGTCTCTGAATGTGAAGTTAATTATGACATGTGTTTCTCTCTGGCCTGTCTCTGAATGTGAAGTTCATTATAACATGTGTTTCTCTCTGGCCTGTCTCTGAATGTGAAGGTCATTATAACATGTGTTTCTCTCTGGCCTGTCTCTGAATGTGAAGTTCATTATAACATGTGTTTCTCTCTGGCCTGTCTCTGAATGTGAAGTTCATTATAACATGTGTTTCTCTCTGGCCTGTCTCTGAATGTGAAGGTCATTATAACATGTGTTTCTCTCTGGCCTGTCTCTGAATGTGAAGGTCATTATAACATGTGTTTCTCTCTGGCCTGTCTCTGAATGTGAAGTTCATTATGACATGTGTTTCTCTCTGGCCTGTCTCTGAATGTGAAGTTCATTATAACATGTGTTTCTCTCTGGCCTGTCTCTGAATGTGAAGTTCATTATAACATGTGTTTCTCTCTGGCCTGTCTCTGAATGTGAAGTTCATTATAAAATGTGTTTCTCTCTGGCCTGTCTCTGAATGTGAAGGTCATTATGACATGTGTTTCTCTCTGGCCTGTCTCTGAATGTGAAGTTCATTATAACATGTGTTTCTCTCTGGCCTGTCTCTGAATGTGAAGTTCATTATAACATGTGTTTCTCTCTGGCCTGTCTCTGAATGTGAAGTTCATTATGACATGTGTTTCTCTCTGGCCTGTCTCTGAATGTGAAGTTCATTATAACATGTGTTTCTCTCTGGCCTGTCTCTGAATGTGAAGTTCATTATAACATGTGTTTCTCTCTGGCCTGTCTGGTGCCACACACTGTGGGACTGTACTGTGTAAAATGTATTTTTTCAGTTATATCTGAATCCGAACGTATCTGTAAATGGCTTGTTTGTTTTGTGTGTGTCGGAGTGATTGAGTGATTGAGTGAGTGAGTGAGTGAGTGAGTGAGTGAGTGAGTGTGTGAGTGAGTGAGTGAGTGAGTGAGTGAGTGGTACCGGAGGCTGCTCTCTGGTCCAGCTGATACTGTGGGAAAGATCCTGAATTTCAACAGAACTTCTCCACTCCAGCCCTGCCAGGGTCCCCAGCAACACATCAGAGCCAGCATCCTGCAGCAGCACTAGAGAGAGAGAGAGAGAGAGAGAG
>NC_044497.1:1087500-1092500 GCF_902362185.1 Chanos chanos | reverse complement strand
TGTGGTGTGTGTGTGTGTGTGTGTGTGTGTGTGTATGTGCAGTGATGCTAAGATCCCGCTGTGGCGTTGGCAGAGGATGATGTTATTCATGTTAGCCAACACCATCAGCTGTATCATCACCTCCATCCTACTCAACATCGTCGATCACAGACAGGTACGTCACCCAGCCCTCACTTCCTGTCTCTGCTTACATCACTTCCTCTACTCACTGTGTTCCTGAGGTGTGAGCTGTGCTGTCTGAGTTTCGGGGACTGTGTGTGTTATGGATGTGACATGTCTGAGTTTCGGGGACTGGTGTGTGTTATGGATGTGACATGTCTGAGTTTCGGGGACTGGTGTGTGTTATGGATGTGACATGTCTGAGTTTCGGGGACTGGTGTGTGTTATGGATGTGACATGTCTGAGTTTCGGGGACTGGTGTGTGTTATGGATGTGACATGTCTGAGTCTTGGGGACTGGTGTGTGTTACGGATGTGACATGTCTGAGTTTCGGGGACTGGTGTGTGTTATGGATGTGACATGTCTGAGTTTCGGGGACTGGTGTGTGTTATGGATGTGACATGTCTGAGTTTCGGGGACTGGTGTGTGTTATGGATGTGACATGTCTGAGCTTCGGGGATTGATGTGTGGCATGGTAGTGATCTAGTGGAGTGTGTTATATTAAGGCCAGACAAGTGAAGCATCCGAGGGTAGTGAGTTTGATCTGTGTGTGTGTGTCTGTGTGAGTGTGTGTGTGTGTGTCTGTGTGAGTGTGTGTGTGTGTGTCTGTGTGAGTGTGTGTGTGCCTGTGTGCGTTCGTCTGCTTTGTTTCTGTTGTTAGGGAGAGTGTGTGAGAATAACTGTCAGTCAGTAAGTCAAATGATGTAAATGTATTTTCTTTCTGACAGAGTGAAATGTTAGCGATGTCATTTTCCCTGTATTGGTTCTGTAATGTTGTGTACTTGCTGCGTTCTCTGACACATCCACTGTCTGTGTATAAGATGTACTGTGAGAGTGCTGATGGGTTCACAGTGCCAGTGTGCTCTCTGTGAGTCAGCTGATGGGTTCACAGTGCCAGTGTGCTCTCTGTGAGTCAGCTGATGGGTTCACAGTGCCAGTGTGCTCTCTGTGAGTCAGCTGTGAGTTTGTCTGGAGGCACATTCCTCAAAAGCCCCTTTTTTGAAGCACTGGTGAAGCACTGGTTTGTAATGTGTTAATAAGGTGCATGTCTATGGTGTCTTTTGTGTTTTAATGTTGCAAATGCGGTGCCATATGTTTGCTGTGTGATGTCATATGTTTGCTGTGTGATGTCACATGTTTGCTGTGTGATGTCATATGTTTGCTGTGTGATGTCATAATGGTGTTGTGCTTTCGGTTGTGTTTAGGGGGGAACTCTGAATAAGACCACCAAGCGATCTGGCGCTGAGACCAGAGGAGGAGCGGACAGAGAGGCCCTGGTGCAGGAGGAGAGAGATGGGCAGGGAGAGGAGGAGGAGGAGGAGGATGAAGGGCTGACCTCCTCACCCTCTATTAACAGAACCTAGACGACTCTCTCGTTTCCTCCCTCTCTCTTTAGCGTTGTCCTTCTGAGGATCTTTCTCTCCTCTTCGGTTTTCGCGCAGTCATGTGATCTTGTGCCGTCTGACTCTTTAAAGAGAGGGTTTTAAATGGCCAGTAAAGGGGCGGGATGCTCTTCCTCACAGCGAATCAGAAACCAGCAGAGTATTCAGCCTCACTTCAGATAACAGAGGGTTTTCTACGGATGCACTGTGTGTGTCCACTGTATCAAGATGTTTAAGGCTTTTAGATTTATGCATGTACGTCCCCATTATTTACACACACACGCACACACACACACACACGCACGCACACCCACGCACACAGAGAGAGAGAGGGAGAGAGAGAGAGAGAAACATACGACACTGCCAACTTCTGATTCATATTACATTTCCGTTAACTCATAACCAGTTTTTGTGATTTACGTGAGAACTGATGTGTTATTATCTGATCTGTAACAGAGTGGGAACTGATGTGTTATTGTCTGATGTGTAACAGAGTGAGAACTGATGTGTTATTGTCTGATGTGTGACAGAGTGAGAACTGATGTGTTATTGTCTGATGTGTGACAGAGTGAGAACTGATGTGTTATTGTCTGATGTGTGACAGAGTGAGAAGTGATGGATTATCTGATGTGTAACAGGGTGAGAACTGATGGATTATCTGATGTGTAACAGGGTGAGAAGTGATGGATTATCTGATGTGTAACAGGGTGAGAAGTGATGGATTATCTGATGTGTAACAGGGTGAGAAGTGATGGATTATCTGATGTGTGCTGAATGAGTTTGTATGATGTGTTCTCAGTGTATTGTTGCCCTCTGTATGAGAGCATGTGATTGGATGAATGTGTGCCTTGTCTTAAACCCCTCTGTATGAGAGCGTGTGATTGGATGAACGTGTGCCTTGTCTTAAACCCCTCTGTATGAGAGCCTGTGATTGGATGAATGTGTGCCTTGTCTTAAACCCCTCTGTATGAGAGCGTGTGATTGGATGAATGTGTGCCTTGTCTTAAACCCCTCTGTATGAGAGCCTGTGATTGGATGAACGTGTGCCTTGTCTTAAACCCCTCTGTATGAGAGCCTGTGATTGGATGAACGTGTGCCTTGTCTTAAACCCCTCTGTATGAGAGCCTGTGATTGGATGAATGTGTGCCTTGTCTTAAACCCCTCTGTACGAGAGCGTGTGATTGGATGAATGTGTGCCTTGTCTTAAACCCCTCTGTATGAGAGCGTGTGATTGGATGAACGTGTGCCTTGTCTTAAACCCCTCTGTCTGATTCTTTATGCCACTCTTCTCTCAGAAGCCCTGATCACACACCGGACAACACTATGTAGGGTTTAAACCTCATCTAAACCAGTGTGTCCATCTAAACCAGTGTGTCCATCTAAACCAGTGGACATGTTAAAACTGTGTGGTTGAACTGTGTGGTGTACCAAACTCGCTAGAACTACCGTGTTGTCAGTGCTGGTCTGTCACTTAGACATGTAAGGGACATAGGGAAGAAATACAGGTGGTTGGGCAAAGGGCCATTATGTTTGGTGGCATTGATCTGCCTGTGGAAACTGTTTTTTAAAACTATGAATGCAAAACTGAATAAAGGGTTTTTTTTTTGGTCAGTTAAGATGTTTCCAGTGGTTTTATTGATTTATTCATGTATTTTTTTTATTACTCATCATTCTGGGGAAATAATCGATCAAAAAACAATGTCAGCAATGTCTAGTTTATTATTGTACTTTCTGCGCACAAACTGCTGCGTCGCTTCCACTAGGAGGCGCTAGCGATCGGTTAAAATGCCCGGACTGACTTTGATGGAACAGCTGTGATAATCTTTCGAGTTTAAGGCAGTTACGCAGTTATGTACAAAGTTAGTTTACCAAATTTCATACCTACAATAGACGGCCTGTGGAAGTTCGCGGCAGATACGTCATTAATACATCACTATTTCCAAGGTCTACACATTACTACTGTAAATAAACCTTGTATTGTACACCTAACCTGATTCCCGTTGGTCCATAAAAATGGGCAGGCTCCCTTTTTTTCCTATTGGTCACACATCAATTGTGTTCTAGCTTAGTGGGCGTGTGTCTGTTTTCATTGGTGAGCGCTCCTGACAGTCAAGTCGTTTCGCGTTCGTTCCGCCCCTGCCCCTCCTCTCCTTTCCAGGGCTCCCCGTTGAGTTTGTGAAAATTCCAGTTCGCTAGATGGGTTTCATGGTATTCCCATGTCATGCAACGGGCACGGGAGAGGAGTAGCTATACCGTGGGATAGTTTGGACTGTTTACCTGTTTGGAAAGCCGCACTTTGAGAAAAACAGCCTCACGCTTTAAAATGGATCTCTACGCAACACACTACGCAACAGTAAATGGATCAATTGAGGCTGTACGCTAGAAGCCGACCCCCCTGTTTTCCTTTGCGGGGTTTATAAGTTTACACACTCGAACTGAACTTGTTTTTGTCCTTCAGCAGTCGCAAATGCCAAAGCGCACGGTGTCGCGTCAAAGTCAGATTCACAATGGAGAGGAATAGGATGCGCTAGCCTTGACTAAATGGTTGCGGAGGAATTTAACGCCTTTTTCACTCTTCTCACAATCTGTAACGTTACGGAAGCTCTCGCGGACAGTTGCGACGAAGAGGTCATGGTTAAAGCGTCACCTGCGTAACAATGTTTTGGAGAGAGTGAAAATTTTTTTTTTTTACACTGGAACTATAACTTGAAAGGACTGACTCACACCCAATATCATACGCACAAATTCCGATTTTGTTTTGTGAGCTTCAGATAAACTTTGACTTATAATTGTAGCCATCCCGTTTGCTGCTATGGGAGCATGGGACCATCATAACGATCTCCGATCAAAACTACTACGACTGCTCACGAGACAGCGTTAGTGGAAGCCTGAGTATGAGATTTAGGGTGTCTAAGTAATTGAGTGTGTGTGGACCCCGCTCTTGATTTCATGTGAGGGAGACAGTTGAACTGGATCCCTCTATAACATCATCTTTTCTGGAACAGTTTAACAGTAACCTAGGAATTTCGGGAATTTAATAATAATTTCGGGAATGCAACGACAGCGTCGAACCTGCGCGAGCCTTGGACCGGCTTTAGGAGAGCTGTCACGGCTGAGGTAACTGCAGCACGCGGGGGAGGACTGACTCTCTCACATTCGCCGTTTTTTTTTTAGGATAAATAAATTGCGCAGTTCTTCGGCGAGTACCGAAGAGCCGCCGTTGGGATACAGATCAGCTGAGACGCTGTCTTCTAAAGCCTGGCTGACTGAACCGATCCAACTATGTCCGCCAAAGACAACCCATGCCGGAAATTCCAGGCCAACATCTTCAACAAGAGTAAATGTCAGAACTGTTTCAAACCCCGCGAGTCGCATCTGCTGAACGATGAAGATTGTAGTCAGGTAAATAACTGTTTTTTTCATCATCAAACTGTTTCCAAACTTCACAAATTTGTCTCG
>NC_044497.1:1075000-1082500 GCF_902362185.1 Chanos chanos | reverse complement strand
GACCTTCATCCCTCTCACTCTGTCTCTCTCTCTCTCTCTCTCTCTCTCTCTCTCTCACTCACACACTCTCACTCTCTCTTTGTCTCTCTCCTGTTAATGTTAAAACTGCCAACAGCTTTCAACATTAGATAGATAGATAGATAGATAGATAGATACTTTATTGATCCTGAAGGACGTTGAGGGAAACTAGGTGTTCATTAACATGCCTAATGTAGCGTTTGTCATCAAACACTTTCTCCTCCATGAAGACTTTTTTTCCTTTTTGATTTGTGCTGTTTCGTTTTTGTTTTTTTTTGGGAAACGTTGGTTTAGTGAAATACAGCGGTATTCTATCAGAGACACCACACTGATCATCACATAATCATGATCAGCGTTACATAATTGGCCTAAATCTGAAAAGAATTGATTGTCCTCTTTAGTGGCTGATGGCCAAGTTCCAGATAAATATTGTAAAAGACTTTATAAAAATGACTAGTTCAAGTCTTTTCGGGCTCTTGTTGCCTAAGATGCCAGCGGCTGGTGTCGCCGTGCCTGGCTCGGCGTGTGAGGCTGCCGTGAAGTGTCTCAGTGACGGGCATTTGTGATGAAGATGAAAGCATGTTTACCATGCTGTGAGGTGCAGTGGAGCAGAATCAGTCTGACAGTCACGCCCAACTTCCATCTTATAGCCTCTGCTGAGACTGAGAGATGAGGCGTGGAGGGGAGAACAGACGACCGATGGTTTGAAGAGAAGTCGAGCCCCGCCCCAGAGTCGTGTCCTGACACAGTGGGGTGCCACGCCCGCGTTCTGTCACGGCTGTCCTCTGATTAAACACGTCAGAGCTGAGTGGTGTAATTAGCCCTAAACGAGCCCAGACTAAAGACAGGAACAGTGGTGAAGCCCCGTGGAGCTGAGGCTTTGGATTCTCCCTGGGTGAAAAAGCCAAACGCGACACCTTTAGTGTTTCAGAGAGTCTTCTCCACATCACATTATCCGCAAACGCAAACTTTCCAGAAAAAGAATTCAATTCATAAACAAACAAATAAATAAGTGAATGTTTCTGAGTGAAATGAAATGTTTTTCCAAAATGAATGTTTTTAAGGTCTTTCCATGTCTGAACATGGCGTGGGTGTGGGTGTTGAGTGTGACAGTAGTGTTGAGTGTGACAGTAGTGTTGAATGGTGTTCTGGAGGATCAGGGGACAGAAAAATGGGAACAGAAGTGGTTTGACGTTGGACTGCAGTGGTGCGTCGTATGAATCACACACACAGTTTATCTCCTCTTTATTTATAGTTAGGCTCAGATAGCAGCCACAAAACCACACACACTCACAGGAATCCATACGGAGCTTAGAAGGCAAATGTGTGTGTGTGTGTGTGTGTGTGTGTGTGGGAGAGAAAGAGATGACAGGAAGTCCCAAGTAAAAATGGACACACTCCCAAGAGGCCAGAAGAACAGAACAGAAGATAGTTTAGACAAACATTCTTATACAAACTCTTCCAGGATACACTTCAGGATTTATTATAATTTATCTCAGCCAAAACACAGAGCGTAACTGCCATGTTTGCGTGTCAAAACCTGGAAAAACAGAGAATATTAACACAACTGTGATCTTTGCGAGTCAAAACCTGGAAAAACAGAGATTATTAACACAACTGTGATCTTTGCGTGTCAAACCCTGGAAAAACAGGGAATATTAACACATTGGCCATCTTTATGTGTCACAACCTGGAAAACAATGACCTCCCAGATATCTGAGCACCACGTTAAGACGTGACTTCACTCTCCCAGGAAATACACGTCCCTGTCCACTCTGGAGCAGCGGGTGGAGAATGTTAAAGGACCAGTGGCACAGAGCACTTTGAGTTCATGAACTGTTAGACTGTTACTGTGGAAACGGCTTAGAAAAGGCGAGTAGAGTGAGAGAGTAGTTTATTTACTGTTAACAGAATGAGTTTCTTTAACAGAAGTGAAATAGAAGGTGTTGTAGAATATCACTTGAGAGATTTAAAACGTTAAAACTGTGTGTGTGTGTGTGTGTGTGTGTGTATGTATATATTGTATGTAACGTTATGTTTGTATGTTTCTGTATATATATATTGTATGTGTGTGTGTGTGTGTGTGTGTATATTGTATGTGTGTGTATTCTGATTGTTTATTCTGTTGGTGTGTGTGTGTATATATATATATTGTTATAGCCATTTTCGTTTTTTACATATTGAATTAAGATATGAATAATTATTGAAAATTGTGACTGGATAGTTTTGGACGTATATTTCTGTTTTATGTACCAAACGTCGTGTTTGATGCCACGTGAGAGGGCGAAATCTATATGACGTAGAGCACAGTTGAATTTTGGGTTTAGCCGATGGAAAAGGGGAGCTTGGTTAAAACACACTATTTTGACCACGTTTCTCCTCACCAATTCATGTTATAACCAGTTTTGCGTTAAGTATGACTATAAGGATTAATTTACAATCACTTTTCATTCAATCTTTTTTGCTGTAAACGAACAAAATAAATGATATATCAACGATACCCAAGGCGAGCGAGAAGTGTGCGTTAATCCAGCCAGGCTTGTACGTTTTTTCCATGGCATGGAACGAATGGACGACACATAAAAGTCAAAATAGTGTGTCTGGATTATGGAGTCTGAAGGCTTGAACTATCGAGAAAAAGGAGGGCTTTAAGTTTGGAAGACAATCCTTGGTGAACCGTGAGTAATATCTGAATGACTGAAAACTGGGCTGCTGCGCTCAAGAGAAGTTTGGACCGCCGCGCCCATTGACTGAATGAATGAAGTTTGAATCTCTTTAAATGTTGATTACCCACTGAAAAGAATAAAAGAGCAAAGATGCAGGAACAAGAATTAGATGATGAGACAGTGGTTGGGAAGGAAAAGAAATTGTTTAAATTAATCGCATCACGTAGAGGAAAGCTGGGTGTCCTCACGCGAAAGCGTAATGAAATAAATGCTCTTATAGAGGCTGGTGACACAAGAGAAGAAGTACAACAACAAGTTATTGTTTTTATTCAGTACTTGGATGAGTTTATGGGATTACAAGTGGCTGTTCAATCTTTATTGTCTGATGAGGAAAAGGAGCACGATCATAATGACTGGTATGAACCAAAACTAACACAGTTTAAAGAGTTTCTTAATGGTGTTGAGTTTTGGCTTAAAGCTGATCAAGTGGGTGGTGAACTTGTGGAAGTGGTTGATGGTTTGCAAGGCGCTGCTGTTGTTGAATCCGTGTCGCCACATGACAGCGTTTCACAGGCCTCGGAAAAGGTTCCAAGTAAAGTCTCCAGTTGGGGCAGCAAAGCGTCTAGCGCTCTGTCCGAAGCTCGAGTGCAACGCGCCATACTTGTGGCGCAGTCAGGATCACTGGACGAACAGCTTGCATTAGACATGGAAGAAGTGCGAATAAAAGCAAAGAAGGAAAAACTGAAACTTCAGACTAAAATAGCTGAAGCCGAAGCTAAAATAAAAGTCCTCACCGAGTCCCAGTTTTTACACACGGAAATGAGTAATTTCGCAACTTCGTCTAGAACGTCAACCGAATATATTATCCCAACGACAACAAAAAGGGTTCAAACAAGGCAAAGAATATACGCTGACCAAAATGGTTCAAATAAACCCAATCCCACACCATCTCAGGTTAAATCAGAGACAAAAAGCCCATTTTCAATTCAAACTAAAATACGTACTCAAAGCGCAATCGAGAAGGAAACTCCAAAAGATATCCCTCGTTCGCACAATAACGATGCTCTCGCTGATGTTATAAGAAAGCAAAATGAAATTGCAGAGCTGCTATTAAAGCAAAACGCATTGTCTCAACTTCCACAAAGAGAAATCTCTGTCTTTTATGGTGACCCACTTCAGTTCAGATCTTTCATTAAATCTTTTGAGCAAACCATTGAAACCAAAACTGACAACATGCAACAAAGGCTATACTACTTGGAACAATACACATCTGGAGAACCAAGGAATCTTGTGCGCAGTTGTTTTCATATGCCACCGGATAGAGGATATAAGGAGGCTAAGGAACAACTTGAATGGCATTTTGGAAATAAGATCAAAATCACAAATGCCTTCATGGATAAAGCATTGAGGTGGCCTGCTATCAAGGCAGAAGATGCATCTGGCCTGAGGTCTTACGCAATTTTTTTGAAAAGTTGCCACAACACAATGCAGGAGATGGATTACATCACAGATCTTGAAACACCCTCCAATTTAAAGATCATTGTGTCAAAGTTACCATTCAAGCTTCGTGAAAAATGGAGAGCAGTTGTCTGTAACATCTATGACAAACACAAGCAGAGAGCCACATTTAAAGATTTACTTGCATTTATTGATAAACAGTCTCGAATAATGCTGGATCCAATCTTTGGGGAAATTCAAAGTCCATTCAACAAAACCTCAGAATCAAAAAAGGAACATAAACCATACTCAAAATCGGATAGCAGGGGAAGCAGTTTCGCTACAGCTGTTTCACCAGTGTCAATGTCTGAGCAAACAAAGTTACAGTCACATAAGAAACAAACCCCAACCACAATCAGTAGTCCAAGCGCATTCACAAAGCCCTGCATGTTCTGCAATAAAAGTCATTCAATGGAAGTATGTGAAATATTTCAAACCAAACCAAATACTGAAAAGGTGGAGTTCTTGAGAGCTAAAGGAATATGCTTTGGGTGCTTAGAGAAAGGACACATAAGCAGAAGTTGTCAGAAGCGCATGTCTTGCAAAGTGTGTAAACAAAGTCATCCAACAATCTTGCACATACAAACAAAGGAAAATCAAAGAAAGCCTCAGAATGTCATCAGAGAATCCGCTGATTCTGATGCCATCGTCTCTCTGGCAACTGGTAGCCATACTGGGGCCGGAACAAAGGAGTGCGCTCTGGCAATTGTACCCGTGAAAGTGAAACTGGAGAAAGGAACAAAATGCATACAAACTTATGCTTTCCTAGATCTGGGGAGCTCAGCTACATTTTGTACCGAGAAGTTGTCCATGCAGCTTCATGCAACTGGTAAGAAAACAGAGATACTTTTGAAAACAATGGGTCAGGAAAAACTAATAACCAGTTATAAAATATCTGGCCTAGAAGTAGCTGCATTAGACAGTGACACGTTTCTTAAACTGCCTGATGTTTTTACACAAAAATCAATTCCAGTGACACATGAAAACATTCCTAAACTGAAGGATATAAGGAAGTGGTCTTACCTTGAGGAGGTTGACTTCACACCAATTGATGCTAGCATTGGGCTACTAATAGGTGTCAATGCTCCAAGAGCTTTAGAACCTTGGAAAATAATAAACAGTGTGGGTAGTGGACCTTATGCTGTTAAAACCCTTCTTGGCTGGGTTATCAATGGCCCACTTGGCTTTGGGTGGAATGGAAATGTCAATGACTCTTCTGTTCAAGTCAACAGAATATCCATTGTCAACTTGGAAAACCTGTTAATAAGACATTACAATCATGACTTCATGGAACAGCATTATGGAGAAAAGAATGAATTGTCACAGGAAGATCAGCAGTTTTTGAGAATAGTGTCTGATTCAGCTGAACTTAAA
The DNA here is from genome assembly GCF_902362185.1 of Chanos chanos. Taxonomy (NCBI): domain Eukaryota; kingdom Metazoa; phylum Chordata; class Actinopteri; order Gonorynchiformes; family Chanidae; genus Chanos; species Chanos chanos. Next base: position 1,076,945 of record NC_044497.1, on the reverse strand, counting down.
GATGGTCATTACCATTTGAAACTTCCCTTTCGTAACAGCAAGGTGATCATGCCGAACAATAAGCAAATAGCCCATCAAAGAGCTCAGCATCTGTTGAAAAGGTTTGAAAAGAATCAAGTGTTCTATAAGGAATATAAAGCCTTCATGGATGATGTCATGACTAAAGGGTATGCAGAAGTCGTACCTCAGAATGAGCTGCAGCTTGAGACCGGCAAGGTCTGGTATGTGCCACACCATGGCGTCTACCACCCACGCAAAAAGAAACTGCGTGTGGTGTTTGATTGTGCAGCAACATTTGGTGGAACCTCTTTGAATAAAGAACTGCTCCAAGGCCCTGATTTGACAAATACACTACTTGGTGTATTGCTCCGCTTTCGTCAAGGACCCATTGCATTCATGACTGATATAGAAGGGATGTTTCATCAGGTTCGGGTGGCAAAGGAAGACATCAACTTCTTACGCTTTCTCTGGTGGCCAAAGGGAGACATCTCTAAGGAACTCGTAGAGCACAGGATGATTGTGCATATCTTTGGTGCAGTATCCTCACCTAGCTGTGCAACATTCGCTTTGCTGAAAACTGCAGATGACAATCAAGATGAGTATTTAGAAGAAGTCACAAACACCATCCGACAAAACTTCTATGTAGATGACTGCCTAAAAGCGGTTAGCAGTACAGAGCAGGCTACCTTTCTGTATCAGCAGCTCACTGAAATATGCTCAAAAGGTGGCTTCCATTTAAACAAATGGATATGCAATGATCGTACTGTCCTCTCTGCCATTCCTGAAGAGGATAGAGCAAAAGAAGTGAGGACTCTGGATTTGAGCAAGGAACAGCTGCCAATGGAAAGAGCTCTTGGTGCTAAATGGGATGTTGAAAGAGATGCCTTTACTTTCAGCATAACAATCAAGTCTCACCAGATAAGTAGAAGGGGCATTTTGTCCATCGTTTGTTCAATTTATGACCCCTTGGGCTTTTTGGCTCCCATCGTTCTCGTGGCAAAGCAGATCTTGCAAAGCTTATGTAAGATGAAACTGAGTTGGGATGAAAAAGTCCCAAATGACATAGCACAAAACTGGGAAAAATGGCTTAGCTCGCTCCATCTACTAGATACTTTCAGTGTTGACAGAAGCTTTGTTCCTAAAGACTTTGGTGACATTGAATCTGCACAGCTGCACCACTTTTGTGATGCTAGTGAGGTAGGTTATGGCGCCGTGTCCTACATTCGGATCACAAATGGTAAGGGTGGAGTCTGTGTGTCTTTTGCATTTGGAAAGGCCAAAGTAGCACCTCTTAAGTGTACTACCATCCCCAGAATGGAGCTGGCAGCAGCAGTCTTAGCTGTACGACTGGATCACATGCTGAAAACAGAGTTAGAGTTTTCATTATCAGATTCCATCTTCTGGTCCGACAGCATGACAGTTTTGCAATATATTGCCAATACAAGCAAAAGATTTAAGACGTATGTTGCAAATCGAATCTCAATTATTCATTCTCTATCAAAGGTTGAGCAATGGAGGCACATCTCTTCAAAGGAGAACCCAGCTGACGCAGCTTCACGTGGCTTATCAGCCAAAGCCTTTTTTAAGTGCAAAACATGGATCAATGGGCCAGAATTCCTTCACAAGCACTCTCAGTGGCCAGGAACACTTGGAGACATGAGTGTCATTTTGGATGATGACCCTGAGATAAAGCAGGAAGCTTTTGTTCATGTCCTGTATGTTCAGCCAGTGGAAGAGGCTTGTCACACCAGCAAGCTGCTTTCATACTTTTCCAAATGGACGGACCTAAAACGAGCAGTGGCATGGTTTTTAAAGTTCAAAGACACACTTAAACAGAAGTGTGATGAAAAGAAAAGGACAAATAATACACATTCAGACAATAACGCAATATTAGATGTCAAACCCAAAGTCCAAAAGAAAGAGGTGACTCACAAACTATTATTGG
>NC_044497.1:1050000-1060000 GCF_902362185.1 Chanos chanos | reverse complement strand
TCCAGATCTTCTGGCTCCTTCAGTGTCTCTGGGGAACATGAATGGGTTGTCTGTAAGTTTGACAGAACCGCGTCTAGAGCCTGACCAATCAGAGATGAGGCTGATGATTACAGATTGATGATTGGATTGGTGACGGGGACTGGGAGAAATCAGTTTCAATCTGGATGTTCAGTGGAAAATTGGGATCTAAAAATCAGCCGGTTTACTCGTTATGGAGGGTTATGTCGTGAGCTGATTTAAGTCATCTTGTGCGTGTGTTTTGCATGTGTACAAGTCTGATTGTGTGTTTGCTTGTGATTAGTGAGAAACAGTCGGTGACGGCTTTAAATTTTTTGTGTATTTCACCTGTGTGATCACACACAGAAGGTCACACACAAGGCCCCTCTCTCTCTCTCTCTCTCTCTCTCTTTCTATCTCTATCAGCCTTTTTCTCTCTGTCTCTCTCTTTTGACCCCCCCTTTTTGAATCAGGAATGCTTTAGTGTTAAACCCATCTCAACACAGTTCTGCTAAAGCACTGTACAGTACACAGTTCCATAGAGTACCATGGATCTGTCATGCTCTGTGCCCCAGATATGCACTCATATATTTATATAGTTACATACATATATACTTATTCACTCATATATTTATATACTTACATACATATATACTCATACACTTATATATTTATATACTTACATACGTATATACTCATACACTCATATATTTATATACTTACATATGTATATACTTATACGCTCATATATTTATATAGTTACATACGTATATACTCATACACTTATATATTTATATACTTGCATATGTATATACTTATACACTCATATATTTATATACTTACATACATATATGCACATACACTCATATATTTATATACTTACATACGTATATACTTACACACTCATATATTTATATACTTACATACATATATACTTATACAATCATATATATATACTTACATACATATATACTCATACACTTATATATTTATATACTTACATACGTATATACTCATACACTCATATATTTATATAGTTACATACGTATATACTCATACACTTACATATTTATATACTTACATATGTATATACTTATGCACTCATATATTTATAAACTTATATGCGTATGTACTTACATATTCACATAGTTGTATACTTATATGTTCATGTACTTATTTCCTTACATATTTACATGCTTATATATTTATGTAGTTAGATACTTATATTTTTATTTACTTATATTTACTTTATATACTTACATATTTACATATGTATATACTTCTATGTTCATATAGTTGTATACTTACATATTTACATAATTATATACTTATATTTTTATATACTTATATACTTACATACTTATTCTGTTGTGTGTAGAGGAGGGTGAAAAGAAAAAATTCCCAAGTTAATATAGATAGTGATCATGAAATTTAAAAATTAACAAACATAATCAACAGATCTATGAGATACAGGTAATTTAATGATAGTGCTTATGTGTGAGATACAGGTAATTTAATGATAGTGTTGATGTATGAGATACAGATAATTTAATGATAGTATTGATATATGAGTTACAGGTAATATAGTGATAGTGCTTATGTGTGAGATACAGGTAATTTAATGATAGTGTTGATGTATGAGATACAGGTAATATAATGATAGTGTTAATGTATGACATACAGATAATTTAATGATAGTATTGATATATGAGTTACAGGTAATATAGTGATAGTGCTTATGTGTAAGATACAGGTAATTTAATGATAGTGTTGATGTATGAGATACAGGTAATATAGTGATAGTGTTAATGTATGAGATACAGATAATTTAATGATAGTATTGATATATGAGTTACAGGTAATATAGTGATAGTGCTTATGTGTGAGATACAGGTAATTTAATGATAGTGTTGACGTATGAGATACAGGTAATTTAATGATAGTATTGATATATGAGTTACAGGTAATATAGTGATAGTGCTTATGTGTGAGATACAGGTAATTTAATGATAGTGTTGACGTATGAGATACAGGTAATATAGTGATAGTGCTGATGTTTGAGTTGCAGGTAATATAATGATAGTGTTGATGAGATACAGGTAATTTAATGAAACAGTTTTGCTCTGTTAATGACTTGCATTTTTGCTGCCTTAGTTTATGAACAGTTCGTTTAGATGGTGCCACCCACACAAGCTCTGCTCTCTCGGTAACCAGGGGTTACCATATCTCTGTCTCTCACCCTCAGCAATCTGCTAACGCCTGTGTTTTTAGGATATTTGTACATGGAACTCTTGATAATTGTATTTTAAAAAAATATTGTAAATAAATGTTTGATATTATTTTGTGTGTGTGTGTGTGTGTGTGTGTGTGTGTGCAGGAACCTGGACCAGCCAAGGTGGCCGTGACGAGTAGCACTGGCAGTATTCCTTGTTTGCCCAGTAGCATTGCTCAGGCAGAGAGGGTTCCGCCCACACGAGCCTCACTGTGGCAGGAGGACAGAGGACACCGCACCCCCCTCCCAACCAGTCACAGTACCAGCTGTCTCAGCCAACACACCCAGTCAGAGGGTACACACACACACACACACATATATACAGTAAATATATATATATATATATATATATATATATATATATATATATATATATATATATATATATATATATATATGCGCACATATATACACACACACACACACAGACTCACAGAAAGACACACACATGCACATATATACAGACATACGCACAGCCCGACGAGGGGGACCTGCATACTCACAGACACATACATAACACTTCTCTCTCTCTCTCTCTCTCTCTCTCTCTCCCTCTCAGACTCTGGTTCTCTGACTAGTGGAGGTCGTAAGGTCAGGGTGGAGAGTGGTTACTTCTCCCTGGAAAAAAACAAACCAAAACAGCAACTACAGGAGCCGCAGCAACAACAGCCCCTCTCACTCCCCACCTCCTCCTCCTCCTCCTCCTCCTCCTCTTGCCCCTCGCACCCAAGGTACACCTCCTCTGATTCTGACCTCCTCTCCTCCCCAAGCTACCCTTCGTTCAACACACAAACCTTATCGGACACACACGCCTGCCCAGACACACAGACAAACACAGCGTACCGCGCACACACTCTCTGCTCCCCCCTCACCTCCTCCCAGAGTTCACTGGAGTCTGAGCCAAGCCTGGAGGGGTGGGGCACAGTGAGTCATGCAGGCGGGGCCCAGGGGCGAGGTGGGCGTGGCTACGTGGAGCTTGCTGATGTGCCACGGGCGCGAAGGTTGAGTCATCGTGAGGCGTTCCGATCGGAGCGTAAACACCAGGAGCTTCGCGCACGAACACGCAGTCCTGGGAGAGAGGAGATCGCTCGACTATTCGGAGAGGAACGCAGGTGAGCCACACACACACACACACACACACACACACACAGACACACACACACACACACACACACACACACACACACACACACACACAGACACACACGCACGCACGCACACTCATACACACAGACGCACACACACACACACACACACATACAGACATGCATATGTACTCACACACTCATCCATTTAGCCAACTCCCAGATATTTACAATATTAAGACCTGAAAACAGCAGTTCTACATTAACAACCACGAACATAAACAACCATTCACTGATGAAGATTACACCAGGGGACAGCGATGTCACTATGGAAACTGTAGAACATTCTGTGGGTTCTAGCAGAACAGTGTCACTGAGTTCTGTCAGCAGAATCTCTGCTTTCCTGTGCCGGCGGAGTTTTTCCCTCTGACCTGACATATCCTCCTGCTTGAGCTGGGACATGCCAGAGAAGCGCCGAGTTTACTGAATAAACAGGCTGTGAATCGCGTGGCCTGATAATGTTTACTCTCTATAAACTCTCACGCAGGGCGCCCTCTCTGATACGAGTGATTCTTTCTCTGATTCACTGAAGGCCATGCTGGTTATCAATGTGAACACAACTGAACTGAGCGGATGATTTTAACCCTAAACCCTAGACTTTCTCTTCAATATTTATTTATTTAGGTGACCGTCTTTTAATCCAGAGAGACTTACAGTTACTGAGGTGACAATCCTCACCTTTGGGTTCAGAGTTTTATTTAAACACACATCAGTAAAGAGTATCACAATCAGGATTCAAACACACAACCCTCTGGCTACTGCACAGTAAGACACAACCACCCGCTGTGTGATGCAGACCTGTATTCGGCTGCTCAGCATGTCTGTGGAGGTGGATCTGGACTCCTTTCACCAAGTCTTGTTTCTCATGCCATCTGCTATGGTATTCTGAGCCAAGATGGAGGATGTAGGCACTGTTTGAGCCAACATGGATGCCAGCGCTAGTGCTGGAGCTCCATCTAGTGGTGACCATATATATTGCTTCATCTGCTACAAATTGGTCTGTTTCATTTGAGATTTCCATCCATTGTTGTTGCTGAGTGATTCACTATTTAAATTTGCTGCTGCTCTCTCTCTCCCTCTCTCTCTCCCTCCCTCTTTCTCTCCCTCCCTCCTTCCCCTTCCCTCTCTCTACCAGTTTGCTGTTGGCCTTTTCCCCTCATTTGTCCTGCTCTTTATTTGATCTGTTGTTTTTTCTCTCTTTTTCCAGGCGCTCCTCTGAAACTCCGCCCCTTCCTGCCCTCTGCCGCCCTGCAACGCCCACTGACTCTTACTCTCTCTGCTTGCTCTCATTTCATACACCCAACACACACACACACACACACCCAACACACACACACCCAACACACACACACACACACACACACACGTACTGCTACTGATCATGTCTCTAATGCTCCTGTGCTGTTCATTGCTGTTAACTCTTGAGTTTCCAAACCATCCACTTGTTCTCATTTCACTCACATACACACACACACACACACACACACACACACACATATACACAGGCACACACACACACAAACACACACAGGCACAAACACACACACACACACACACACACACATAAACACACACACACTCACACACACACACACACACACACAGAGACACACACACATTACACATACACACACATAAACATACACACACAGGCACACACAGGTACACACACGCACTCACAGGCACATGCATGACCCTGTCTGATCCAAAGTAATATGTGACTCACTGCATTTGTTTCCTCTTTATCATGTATCTGATTATTTCTCCTGTGTGTGTGTGTGTGTGTTTGTGCCAAAAACAAGTCATGGCTTTTCTGATTAATGCTGCGGTTTAACTCTGCCATTTTTCCACTTCAGAAAAAAAAGATTATTTTTGGCACATCTCGGCCAACATAGCTGTCTAATCTGTAATCTGTTAAATATTCCTGTAAGACGTGTTGTTTCAAACTTGCTGACTTTGCCTGAAATATTTGCCACTGTTCTCAAACCGCATAATCAGAATCTCAGTCCCTGAGGCAGTAAACAAGCGATCAGAGAAAGTGACCGGCTGTGGCAGGCATGCGCATGCGCGCGTGTGTGTGTGTGTGTGTGTCTTGGTGTTGGAGAGTTTTCCAACCTTCCTGTGTCTGAGAGATTTTAAATCTTGATTTTAACGTTATGCAGAGCACAGCTCTACTCCAGCTGGTAATCGCACCCTCAAAACAATGTGTACAAACAACATATGTTTCCCCACGTGTAGATCTGTGTTTTCTCTCTCTCTCTGTCTCTCTCTCTGTCTCTGTCTCTCTCTCTCTCTCTCTCTCTCTGTCTCTCTCTCTCTCTCTCTCTCTCTCTCTCTCTGTCTCTCTCTCTCTCTCTCTCTCTCTCTGTCTCTGTGAGTCCGCTAATTAGTCCACACGTTTCTTTTGCTAGTCACAAACTTAACACATGTGGATCTGCACACTCTTTACACGCCTTTTAAAACCGCGAGAGGTGAGGACGTGGCTACAGCACTGTCTCTCTCATGACTGTGTAAAACTCTGAGAGGTAATTGGCCAATTTCCAAAACAGTTGAAACTGCTGTTTGTTTAAAAAGAAACTACAGATTCCAGACTCATGTGAGTGACAATGTTTTGACTTCATATTTTATGCGTGTGTATGCGTGTGAGTGTGTGCGTGTGAGTTTGTACCTGTGTGTTTGAGAGTTGTTTCATAAACTGTGTGTGTGTGTGTGTGTGTGTTGTTGACAGGCGTTCTCAAGTCATTGAGCGGTTTGAGTCACTGGACACCAGTGCCACGGAGCACATGGACACAGAACCCTCCTCAGCCCCGCCTACCGCCAGCTCAACCAATCAGAGACAAGGGCGGGCCGAGAGGCGCCAGCCTGCCCAGAAACAGGTACCCACAGGACACACCCCCGGCACCACCCGAGTCCACTTCCCTCACAGAGGAACAGAAGGACTGTCAAAAATGAGCAACATGATCACCACTGGACGATGGTGTTATTTCAACGCTTAGATATATTTTACTCTCTTCAGTGTTACTGGCTCAGTAAAATCATGACATGGATAAAAAATATGGCCTAAACACACTCTCTCTCTCTCTCTCTCTCTCTCTCTCTCTCTCCCTCCCTCTGATGTAGGAGTTGTCTCTGGACGCAGGCCTGGAGCGTAAGGTCACAGACGCGTTCAGTTTCCGCAGGGCTAAGAGTCTGGACCGCAGGGCGACTGAATCCTCCATGACGGTGAGAGAGATGGATTTTTAATGGGTTATTATGTAATGTTAATGCTCCTAACACTGCGGCAGAGCCGTCGTAGAATCAGCTCATCGGACTGTTTTGGGTTAGCCAGAGGAGCATGGGCTCCCCCCTGCTAGAGGTTATTACTGTCTCAGCCTAATGGAGTCTTTCATTTTCACTGTGGTCCTGTCCTTGTTCACTGTGGGTGCAGCATCCTGTAAAAGAATTTTATGACAACGTCCATTATGAAAAATACTGTATAAATGAACTGAGCTGAATTTGTAGTATAGATATAGCTACAGTAGTCCTACTGGAGTCATAGCACACAGTTATATAGAGTCATAACTGCATACAGTCATAGTTACAATAGAGTCATGGTAACAGTAGTCATAGTTACAGTAGAGTCAGAGTTACAATAGAGTCATGGTTACAGTAGAGTTGTAGGATAAATACAACAGAGTTGTTACAGAATAAAGCACCCTTGCTTGTATTATTTCATTATATTGATTACATAATTGTATGTGTATGTAAAATCAAACCAGTCAAAACAAAGTGATGATTTCAGGTGACATATACTTGCTACAATATTTAACTGAATACTCAGGTTGGTTGTGTAATAGGGTTGGTTTTGTGTGTGTGTGTGTCTGCGCGCATGTGTGTGTGCATGTGTGAATGAGTGAGTGTATCTGTATGGGTGCGCATATGCGTGTACATGTGTTTATGTGTATGCATGCATGCGTGAGTGAGTGTGCGTTTGTGCGTGCCTGTGTGTGTGTGTGTGTGTGTGTGTGTGCGTGTGTGTGTGTGCGTGTATGTGTGTGTGTGTGTGTCTGCGTATGTGCGTGCTGTGTGCGTGTATGTGTGTGTGTGTGTTGTGTGCGTGTGCATGTGTGAGTGTTGTGTGTGTATGTGTGTGTGTGTGTGTGTGTGAGTGTGTGTGTGTTGTGTGTGCTGTGTGTGTATGTGTGTGTGTGTTGTGTGTGCTGTGTGTGCTGTGTGTGTATGAGTGTGTGTGTGTGCTGTGTGTGTATGTGAGTGTATGTGTGTTGTGTGCGTGTGCATGTGTGAGTGTTGTGTGTGTATGTGTGTGTGTGTGTGTGTGTTTGTGTGTGTGTGTGTTGTGTGTGCTGTGTGTGTATGTGTGTGTGTGTGTTGTGTGTGCTGTGTGTGCTGTGTGTGTATGAGTGTGTGTGTGTGCTGTGTGTGTATGTGAGTGTATGTGTGTTGTGTGCGTGTGTGTGCGTGTGTGTGTTTGTATGTGTGTGTGTATGTGTGTGTGTGTGTGTGTGTGTGTGTGTGTATGTGTGTGTCTGCGTATGTGTGTGTTGTGTGCGTATGTGTGTGTGTATGTGTTGTGTGTGTTGTGTGTGTGTGAGCTGGCGGCAGCTGTCTGTGTAAACCCCCCCCCCTATAAATAGCTGGTGGTGAGGGTGTGAAAATCAATGCTCAGAGAAGTCACACACACACACACACACACACACACACACACACACCCACACAAGCACAGCCGCACAGATTCATTGGTTTATAAGTCAGGAGGAGGGAACGTGAAAGTGGATGTGTGTGAAGATGAAACTGAACAAGAACAAGGTCTGATACCAAGTCTCTCTCTGTCACTGTCTGTCTCTCTCTGTCACTGTCTGTCTCTCTCTGTCATTGTCTGATACCAAGTCTGTCTCTCTCTGTCACTGTCTGATACCAAGTCTGTCACTGTCTGTCTCTCTCTGTCATTGTCTGATACCAAGTCTGTCACTGTCTGTCTCTCTCTGTCACTGTCTGATACCAAGTCTGTCTCTCTCTGTCACTGTCTGATACCAAGTCTGTCTCTCTCTGTCACTGCCTGTCTCTCTCTGTCATTGTCTGATACCAAGTCTGTCTCTCTCTGTCACTGTCTGTCTCTCTCTGTCACTGTCTGATACCAAGTCTGTCTCTCTCTGTCATTGTCTGATACCAAGTCTGTCTCTCTCTGTCAGCACTGTTCATAACAAGTGTCATGTGAACTGGAGGTTAGTGGTGCGTCTGTAGTTTGTTAAAAAAAAAAAAACTTCTCAGGATATTAAAGTATGTTGGCAGGCACTTAAAGCTTTGATGAAACAGTTCTCGATGACTATTTCATTTTCACCAATTTTTTTGCTTTCCTGTTTAACTGAACTGTTGCCTTCTCTATATCTCTTTACTGACTGATTATAAAAAACCTGGTCACTTAAGATGTTCATTTCAGAAGATTTTACTGTGGCATGCTGGTTATAAAAGGATACTTTATCTTTAGTGTGGTGTATTGGTTGTACTTGTCTATTTTATCTTTAGTGTGGTGTATTGGTTGTACTTGTCTATGTTATCTTTAGTGTGGTGTATTGGTTGTACTTGTCTATGTTATCTTTAGTGTGGTGTATTGGTTGTACTTGTCTATGTTATCTTTAGTGTGGTATATTAGTTGTACATGTCTATTTTATCTTTAGTGTGGTGTATTGGTTGTACATGTCTATGTTATCTTTAGTGTGGTGTATTGGTTGTACTTATCTATGTTATCTTTCGTGTGGTGTATTGGTTGTACTTGTCTATGTTATCTTTAGTGTGGTGTATTGGTTGTACTTGTCTATGTTATCTTTAGTGTGGTGTATTGGTTGTACTTGTCTATGTTATCTTAAGTGTGGTGTATTGGTTGTACTTGTCTATGTTATCTTTCGTGTGGTGTATTGGTTGTACTTGTCTATGTTATCTTCAGTGTGGTGTATTGGTTGTACTTGTCTATGTTATCTTTAGTGTGGTGTATTGGTTGTACTTGTCTATGTTATCTTCAGTGTGGTGTATTGGTTGTACATGTCTATTTTATCTTAAGTATGGTGTATTGGTTGAACTTGTCTATGTTATCTTTAGTGTGGTGTATTGGTTGTACTTGTCTATGTTATCTTCAGTATGGTGTATTGGTTGAACTTGTCTATGTTATCATAAGTGTGTTGTATTGGTTGTACTTGTCTATGTTACATACAGTGTAGCGTTGTCCGTTGAACTTGTGTATTTTAAAGAACTGTATTTTTTTTGTTGTTGTTGTTGTTGTTTTGGTTTGGTTTTGTTTTCGGAGACGGCCATGTCGGATGTTGAGGCAATGTTTTTGTATTAGCTGTGTTTCTGTATCAGATTCCCGGCTTCACTCTGTGCTAGCTGTCTAACAGTTAGGAGGTGGCTATGAGCAGTTATCTGGCTGGGGGGCTGGATCTGTTTCCTGTGAGGACACTGACTGCTCTCACATAAACCCTCAGCTCTCCCTTTGTTCGCTCATCAGATTTCTCCCTCTCTCCTGTCGCAGCCTGACCTGCTGAATTTTAAGAAAGGCTGGATGACCAAGCTCTATGAGGATGCAGTGGTAAGT
>NC_044497.1:1042500-1045000 GCF_902362185.1 Chanos chanos | reverse complement strand
GTGTGTGTGTGTGTGTGTGTGTTCAGGATAGCAGTGTATAGTAAAAAAGTAGAAATACTTAACTATTTACCTTACTTATTTTGGGAGTTTTGGGAATATTTCTTTTCTTTAAATATTTCTTTAAAATTTCCTCTTTGTCAGTTTCTACTTGTCTGTGTTTTTAAAAGTAAATGGCTCCTTTAACTCTGATACAGACATCTCTGTCACTGACTCCAATATTAAATCAGCAGAAAACAAGAACTATACGTGTTGCTTTACTCCGTCCGAAGTCCAGCTAACCCTCGTCCTCTCATAGACTAGATTAGAGTCCTTACGGTTACCATGGTAATGACCAGCTCACTCTGTGTGGGCAGTATGAGTTCATCCCAGATCAGTATCACTGTCTCCTTCACACCACTGTATCAGATCATGTTTTTAATCTATATCAGTTTATATATTTATATATATCAGTCCTGATGGGTATCACTGTCTCCTTCACATCACTGTATCAGATCATGTATGTGCTGAATTTACAGATATGTCACCCATACGGGAGTGACTGTCATAGCACTTGTAGGCGTATGTGTAAAGTAAAATATTTTATAAGTAGAAAAAGTATTTAATAAAGGGAAGAAATCAACCATGTCCATGTATCATTCCTTAGACACCGTGGACATGTCAGAGTGGATTCCACAGTCTTTTCTATAATGTTATAATGTTATGTTATTTACTTGTTCTCTGATACTGATGAATAGGTGATATCGGTTACTTTTAACTTTTGCTGTAGCCATTTTCCCGAGAGGTATCCTTACTTTGACTCAGTTCTGACTGTTGGGAACTTTACACAACACTGGTGGCCACTGGTCTGGAAGCCAAGGCCAAAGATAATAGGAAAAAATGATCCAGATGGGAAACTCCTGCTTAAAAACAATCCTGCTGACCATATAAGGCGGGAAGGAGGGGATTTGTGACCATATTAGGAAGAAAGGCGGGGATCTATGACCATATAAGGCAGTTAGTATGGGCATTATGACCATATAAAGCAATAAGGATGGGTTTTGTAACCATATGTTATGGTAAGGAGGAGAAACGCCTTTTGATTCATATTGCAGTGAAGAAGAAGTATGATGATATTGAGTCAGTCGAGTGTTAAAGAAATTCCTGTTAATACAAATTACATTGATGTTTCCATTCACAGTTAGTCATTTTGCTGATACTTTCAAAGTGAACAGGCCTGAGTGTCAGTGTGTCAGCGTGCAGATAGACCTGAATGTGACAGTGTGTCAGCGTGCAGATAGACCTAAATGTGCCAGTTTGCAGATGGACCTGAATGTGTCAGTGTGTCAGTGTGCAGATAGACCTGAATGTGTCAGTGTGCAGATAGACCTGAATGTGTCAGTGTGTCAGTGTGCAGATAGACCTGAATGTGTCAGTTTGGGGATAGACCTGAATGTGTCAGTGTGCAGATAGACCTGAATGTGTCAGTTTGGGGATAGACCTGAATGTGTCAGTTTGGGGATAGACCTGAATGTGGCAGTGTGCAGATAGACCTGAATGTGTCAGTTTGGGGATAGACCTGAATGTGTCAGTTTGGGGATAGACCTGAATGTGTCAGTTTGGGGATAGACCTGAATGTGGCAGTGTGCAGATAGACCTGAATGTGTCAGTGTGCAGATAGACCTGAATGTGTCAGTTTGGGGATAGACCTGAATGTGTCAGTTTGGGGATAGACCTGAATGTGTCAGTTTGGGGATAGACCTGAATGTGTCAGTGTGCAGATAGACCTGAATGTGTCAGTTTGGGGATAGACCTGAATGTGTCAGTTTGGGGATAGACCTGAATGTGTCAGTTTGGGGATAGACCTGAATGTGTCAGTGTGCAGAAGCACTGTGGCAAGAATGAGTCCTAGGGCCACAGGTGGATGTAGTGCTTTACTGGGTGATTTTGTCTTTAATAGAAATAGAGTTCATGTTTAGGACATGAGAAATACAGTTAGTGTTTAAGACAGTAAAAGGATTTGAAAAAGATGAGTTTTGATGTGTTTTTATGAATTTGTGTTTATTAATCCATGTGTGAGAAGAGTCTTGGCTATGACTTATAAACTGTGACTTGGGTGCAGACTGGTTGTAGACTGGTTGTAGACTGGTTGTGGACTGGTTGTGGAATGGGTGTGGACTGGGTGTGGACTGGTTGTGGAATGGGTGTAGACAGGTATAGACTGTTTGTGGACTAGGTATAGACTGGTTGTAGACTGGTTGTGGACTGGTTGTAGACTGGTTGTGGACTGGTTGTGGACTGGTTGTAGACTGTTTGTGGACTGGTTGTGGACTGGTTGTAGACTGGGTGTAGACGGTGTGTAGACAGGTGTGTGTGTGTGTATGTATGTGTGTGAGTGTGTGTGTGTAGTGTATGTATTTGTGTGTATGTATGTGTGTGAGTGTGTGTGTGTAGTGTAGTGTAGTGCAGCTCAGTTTGATTTCTGATTTGATGGACGCTATTTCAGCCAATACTTCTCTTTTTC
>NC_044497.1:1032500-1040000 GCF_902362185.1 Chanos chanos | reverse complement strand
TTAGATGTGTGTTTATTCCTTGTGCCCATTTACAGAATTGAACATAACCTGTCACCTAACTCTCTCTCTCTGTCTGCTTGTCTCTCGTTTTCATCCTCTCTCTCAATGTTTCTTCTTTATTCCTGTCCCTTGTTCTCATCCTCTTCTTCTTTATTCTGCTCTCCCCCTCCAGCACTCTCCCAGAAGATCGTACTGGAGCGAGAGCTGGGTTAGAGCCTGAACCCAGTCAAACCTCATCCCGCAGTTCAGGGTCGAGTGATGTCATCAGCCACGAGGAGCCTCTCCCCGAGCAGCGGAAAAGCCGCGTGCGGGATCGCCGGCGAGAGGGGCGGTCCAAAACCTTCGACTGGACGGAGTCTCAGCCCGAGCAGGAAAAGCGGAGACATGAGCGTGGCTCTCGAGAACGGGCAGGGACGTTAGACATCATCCTCACCTCCACCTCCTTCTCTTCCCCTTCATCCTCTTCTTCTGCCACGTCTTCTCCTGGTTCAACGATTTCCTCTCCTCAGACCTCCTCGTCTGTTTCCATCGCTCACGCCACTGACAGGAAGTCCGCACAGCCAAAAGAGGAAGCGGAGCAGGAGCACGTACGGCGGCATCGTTTCCGGCAGACCACGCCTCCGCCCAACACGCCGGCTGTTTCCACGGCAACAAGAAATGAGCCAAAAGTCCCGAGGGAGGAGGTTCAGGGGCAGATGGAAGTGGACCAACCTGACGGTGTTCAGAGAGGGGTTGTGAGTGCTCCTGACATACAAGTGGAGATTGAGCAGAGGTGGCATCAGGTGGAAACCACGCCTCTTAGAGAGGAGAAGCAAGTGCCAATCACTGTCAGCTCCGCCTCCCTTCAATCTGACCTCACAGGAAGCAGCAGTCTTCCCCCACAAGAGCTTGCTGCCGTTCTGGACAAAGAGGTGTGGTTTTGTCCCTGTTCAGCCTCTCTGTGACTTGGATATGATGTGCAGTAGTCCACAGTTTGCTGAATGTGTAAATGTTTTCTTTTAGAAAAGCGCACACACACTCACAAAAGATTTGAAGGCGTGATATGTATTTTCTGTTTCGTTTGTTTATTTGTTTGGTTTGCAGCTGGGGCAGACACAGAAAGAGCTAGCCAGACTACAGGAACAAAACAGCCTTTTACAAGAGCAGCTACAAGATGCGCGTGGCCGAGAGCAGAGTGCACGCGAGGGCTACGTGCTACAGGTATCGTTTGCTAAATCTCTGACTGAGAAAATAATATAAATTTAAGGCTTTGGTACAGAAAGCTGTGTTAAAAAGCCTCATGGTACAAGGAACAAGCAGTACAATAACAGGAGAATAGGTTTAGAGTCTGATACGTATGTACGTATACATGCATCAGTATGCTATGCAACTTAGATACCTAGCCATAGCAGATTAGCAAAATGCTAGCGTTGATAAATAGTAGCTGAGAGGGTTTGTGTAGCTTAGATGCTGTTGACATAATGAAATAGTCAAGGTTTTGAAAAATGAATGCTGTCAGTGGTACGTATGGTAAAATCCATTTTAACTGTTCTGTCGAACCTGATGGGTGTGATGGTAATTTGTTGCTAATGTGTCTTGGGATCTAATCACAACATGCATGGGCAAGCTGAGGCATGAGTTACTAACTGTTTTGATGGAGTCTCACACTCTCTGGGCGTTGATTTGGTTTGGTTTTGGACTGAATTGCTAGTTTGCTCAAGGTGAGAAATGCTGCGAACCGTACCCAAGCTTTGAACTGTGCTTTTTCTCTCCTGTTCCCTGCACTCACTCCCTCACTCATACGTTTGCATGACGCTCATGTCCGTGGGTCTTGACAGAATGTGACCATCTGTTTGAAGTATGTCTGTTTGTCTGTTTTGTCTTTTCCAAAGACCGCCTTTGTATATATTCACAGACTTTTCTCTGAGAAATATTTCTGTATTATTATTTGAGCTTTTGCCATTTCTTTTTTAGAAGTGATGTGAGAAACACATATTTTCCACGGCTGAAGTGTAAACACGACCCTGTTAGCCGCACCAAATTTTGTGACCGATCATCACCTTGTCATTCCACAAAGTTTTTTTTTTTCACATTTTTCATGGATTCCTTCACATTGTTTGTTTGGTACACATTTATCCCAGTGTCATTTTATTTTGATTTTTTTAAATCATTACTTGACACCCCCTTTGAAAAAGCACAGTGGGAAGCTTATGCATGCAGTCATTAATGTTTAAAGTCCACGGAAACTCCCAGCAACCCCAGAGATGTGGCATTCCATGTCAGTGAGGGGAGAAAAAAGAGGAATCAGAGTATAACTAATCAAAATGTCTTCAATCTCTTAAAGACCACCACACCTGGCAAGCCTTCCTCCGGGTTGCCGTCATCATCATCATCAGCTTCCTCGTCGTCCACTCATCAGACACAATGGCAAAGACTCAGCAGATTGAATCAGGATCTCAAATCGGAGCTTGCCTCCCAGCAGCGCAAACACGACCTGGCCAGTCAGCAGGTCCACAGTTTAAGGCGGAGCTACAGCGAAGCGCAGGACATCATTTGTCGACACGAGGCAGAGATCGAAGCCCTTCAGGTGAAGCTGAACGCAGCCATGGCTGAGATCGTGGAGAGTGAGCAGGCTGTGGCTCGCATGCGGAGTGAGCTGAAGATGGAGCAGAGCCGATGTATCGAGCGCGAGGAGGAGTGGAACCGTAGCGAAGCCACGTTACGCGCTCAACTCCGGGATAGCGAGGACCGCCTGCGAGATGTGGAGGCTAGCTTACTGGAAAAGAATCAGGCTCTGCGGCAGTTAGAGCGGCAGCAGGCGCTGCACAGGGACCAGCAAAGGGAAACGCAGCGACTACAGGAGCGCCTTACGGAAGTCACAGGCCGGCTCATCGCGATGGAGGAAGCACAGGCTCTAAGAGAACAGCGGGAACTGAAGGAAAAGCGCTCCCTGGTGGACAAATATGAACGGGAGCGACAGGCCCTTACCCGCCGGCTAGCTGAGTCGGAAGAGAGTAGGCGTGAAGTGGAGGATCAGCTGCAGGAAACACGGCAGCAGATGGAGGCATTGCTTAGGGGAGGAGGGCCATTGGGCACAGAGGTCAGGGAGGAGGTGCAGCGGCTACAGGAGGAGCTGTCTGCTCAGTCAGATGTGGCAGACACACTCAGGGAGAATGTCAGGAGGCTAGAGGAGGAGCGGGACCGCCTCACCTGCCGCTGTCAGGAGCTGCTTAACCAGATCACGGAGGCAGACAGGGAGGTGGGAAAACTCCAGGCCCGCCTAAGAAAGGAGGAGACAGAGTACTACTCCCTGGAGAGCTCTTACGAAAGGGTTTCAGAGGAGTTTGCAAAAATCAGCCGCGTGTTACTAGAGAAGGAGGAGGAGGTACAGCAGACTAAGGAGACTTATGAGCGGCTGGTGCAGCAGAAGGAGCAAGATCTGAAGGAGGCTCTGATCAAAATTGGTGCCCTTGGGAGCAGCCTAGAGGAAACGGAACTCCTCTTGCAAGAAAAGGAGGAACTTCTCTCTCAAATGGGGCAGGGTCACACAGAGGAGTCAGAGCCACGTAAGGCCGAGCAGGACCTCCAGGCTAAACTGGTGGTGGCGGAGGATCGGATTGCTGAGCTGGAAGAGCATCTGAACGCCTTGAGGTTGGGATATGCGGACTTGAGAATGGAGCAATCCAGATCTCAGGACGATGTGCTTGATGGTGCGCAGGGGAAGGGAACAGAAAACAAAGAGCCCTTTTGTCCCACCTCAGGGGTAACACTTGCTAGAAGGAGCTCAGAAACAGAGGGAACTCTTGCCAAAAGGCAGAGAATTCGCTTCTCCAGCATCCAGTGCCAAAAATACATCCATTCAGAGGGAGCAGAGAGAATGCAGGTGGACAGAGCATCCTTGGATGCTACTGAAAATATCAGTCAAGATCTTACCCAAGACAGCAGCCAAGATCTGACGCAAGATCTCAGCATAGTGAGTGACAGCTCTTTCCAGGACTACAGTGACCCAGAGAAGTTCATGTGTATCATCCACACACTGGAGTCCAAGCTGCTTGCTGCAGAAGAGAAACTAAGAGATGCCACGCAGAAGACGCTGGATCAGCAGCATCAATTAGAACTAAGGGAACAGTCTGGAGACAGGGTTCAGGAGGGTCTGCCCGGGGGACAAGACAGGCCTGATGGGATCCTCCCGTCAGATCCTGATAAGAGTCACCAGAATCGAGAGTATGAGGAAGCATTGGTGTTGGTTGAGAGATGCAGAGAAAAGGTTAGGGAAGTTATGAGAGGCTGGGGTGATGACGGTAGGGCAGAATCACATGTGCAAGCTCTAGCAGAGATAGAGAAAGACCTTTTCAGTGTCACAGTTCGTATGAGGCAGGTTAGCAGGATCTGGAACTCCCAAGAGAGCCCAGAGGTCAAAGGAGCAGAGGCCCAGTCAGAAGAGGACACCGTAAAGCTATTCGCCAGAAGGTTAGAGTTAGAGGCACTGGTTTTAGAGAAGATGGCATTGTCTCTGCAAAACCTGAACTCTGACTTCATGCGTATCCTCAGTGAGATCCATCAGGATGCAGAAAACATGAAGAGAAGCCATCAGTGCCTGGCAGTAGCTTACACTGACATCATGACAAGGAAACTTGCGTTGGACAGTACGTTTTGTTCTGAGGTAGAGGAGCTTAAGTCACAGAATACAGGTTTAAGTGACGTGTTGTCAGTAGGTGACAGTGTATTGGGTCAGAACCTCATCCGTAGTTCTTGTATGAAAGCAGAACTGGTGTACACTCTTCAGAACCTGAGATGTATCTATCAGGACAAGTTTGAAGTCTTTCAGAAGGAGTTAACAGAGGTAGGTGAATCTTTACAGCAGAAAAATGCAGCTCTCAAAGAAGCTTCTGTTAAAACCTCAGATCTGTGTGAGTCACAGAGGGGTTCCCAGGGAGTGAGTAGTGAGCTTGGTGTTGGCGACGAGGGAAGTCTCGCTGATGTCAGCCCCCCTGAGCTTGCTCCGTACCTGGAACAGATAGAGATGGAAGAGGCCCAGGACTTAGCTGAGGAAATCATCAGTAGACACCTAGCGAGAGACACATTGTCCTGTGATGTGGAATCCGGTAGGTCTTTTGAAGATGGACGAGAGAGGCTGGTTGCTGAGCTAAAGAAACAGGCAGCTGTTCTCCACGACCTCTCTCGAGAAATTAAAAGCACATGCGAGGAAGGTAGCCGAAGTGCCCATGCTAGATTAGTAGAAATTATCCGAGCAAGAATAGGACACAGATTTCCAGACGATGGCAGCTCTCTCTGTGTCCACGAGGTCCTGATCCAAGCCCAAGTGGCTTACATGGCCTGCAGGATCAGAGTGGACCACCAGAGGGAGCTCACACTCTGCCAACAGACCAGCCGTGACATGGCCGCCCTAGTTGAAGAACATGCACAAAACGTGGCCACCATCCATCAGCACTATCAGAGTTCCCTGGAAGAGGAGCGCCTCTGCTTTAACCAGATGATCACATCCCTGCAGGGGGAAAACCAGACTCTCCGGGAGGAGGCCTCGATTCGGCTAGAGGAGCTGCAGGTGCAGCGGCAGCGTCTGGCTCAGCTAGAGGAGGCATTCTATAAGGAGATTCAGGAGTTGAGAAAGAAGCACTCGGAGGAGCTGGGCCGCATGGAGCAGGAGCACATCTCCAGTGAGTTGGCTCTAATGGAGCGCATAGAAATTAGCCAGAAGAGGCTGGAAGTCTGTCTGCAAGACACGGAGACCACGGAAGCCCTGCACAAAGAGCAGGTCTGCAAACTGGAAGAGGAATTCTGTGAAAAAATACAACAACTGGAAACAGTTCATGAGGAGCAAATTCTGAGGCTTCATGAGCAGTACAAACGAACCATCCAATCCCTGGAGGAGAGGAGACGATGTGAGGAGGACAAAAGTGTAGAGGAGTCCCACGCCTCCTTCTCAGAGGAGACCAGTATTCCAGCAGAGGACTTATGTCGAATGGAGGAAGGGGAGGGGCCTGTGCAGGATGTAGACCCCATGTCCCTGCTGAGGGGTCGTATCCTGGAACTAGAGTCACAGATGAGCACCATGCGAGATGAGCTGGAGAACAAACCGCCCGAGGGAGACGTCGCCAGTCTCCGAGAGAAGTACCAGCGAGACTTGGACAGTCTCAAGGTTTAACCTCCTAACTTTTTAATTTAGAGATGTGTGTTTGTGTTGGAGTAGGATCGGTTCATAAACTTGGTTTCAGGTTGCAGTGGTCATCCAACAACTGGTCTGTATCCTGGGTCAGTTACAGGAAACAGCGCATTGATTTTGATTCTATGAATTTTTTAAACAAATCAAGGGTGAGCAACTTGGAGATGTGACCTTGAGTAAAAGCATAATTCAAGATACTGCAACTAATCTGTAACTATGCCGTTAATTCAGCTCAATAAGTGTTTAATCATTATTATGAAAGTAGTCTAATACAGTGACCACTGCAGCCTCTTATGTGGTTGTTCATATCAGTCAGGGAGGATGGTATCTTTGCACTGAGTGCCACCTGCAGGGCTTTACAGAAAGCACAGTTTCACAGACATAAGGGGCACAAAACTGCACTGTTAGGCTCTTACGACGCGGAAATGATCACGTCTTGTAATGTGAGCTCATAGACATTCCCATATTCAGCATGTACAGTTACCAGCCACAACCACAAATATGGGCGTCGACTCAGCTCTTCACGTTTGGTGTGTATGCATTCTGTAGTTCCACAACCTGATGGCATCTGTCAGGACTACGTTACCCACTGTCCTGTCACGTTTTTAGCAAAGCAGACACTTTTCTTTTAAAGAGAATCAGTGAGCACTCTTGCTCTAATTTGACTGTGTTTGTGAGATGTGCATGCATGTCTTACGACACACACACACAAACCCTTATCTGATTAGCGCTGTGCACATAACTGCTCCACTCTCAAATACTGCTGCATGCCTTTCTGCACTGTACAGTTCTCCCTCAGCATCCCTCAAAGCACTGACGGACTTACCAACCAATCGCTGGGGATCAGTGGGGTCCCCGCAGGAAGTGAACATGACACAGCCACTAACAGACAGTGTTAAAGTATAAGCAGTAGCCGTAACATAATGCAGGTAACCAGAATTAGTGGGGCTGAAAAAAGGAGCAGGATTTTTTAAAGCAGTCACACTAGCCATATAACAGTCTTCAGGTGACTGCAGACAAGACTATCACTGGTAGAGAGTTGGCGTGTGTGTGTGTGTGTGTGTCTGTGTGTGTGTGTGCGCGCGTGTGTGTGCGTGTGTGCATGCGAGCAAGTAAGCATGTGTGTGGCTGCGTGCGTGTTTGTGTGCATGTGTATGTGTATGTGTAAGTGTAAGTGTGCAAGTGTGTGCGTGTATGCATGTGTCTCCGTGACTGATGTACATGTGATCTGCGGTACGGTGTGTGTGTGTGTGTGTGTGTGTGTGTGTGTAGGCCACGTGTGAGCGCGGTTTCGCAGCGATGGAGGAGACCCATCAGAAGGTGGTGGAGGATCTTCA
>NC_044497.1:1017500-1025000 GCF_902362185.1 Chanos chanos | reverse complement strand
CTATATGAATATTTTTTATGTTGGAGTGAATGTGAAATCTGTTCAATAAATGAAATTTTCAGATTTTAGTCTCAGCACACGTGTCCTTCCTCTGTTGATTCTTTCGAAATATATTGAGGTTTTTCATACGGTAAAAAAGTATAGTATAGCAAAAATATACTAAAGCTTTTTTTTTACACATGGTTAAAATATGGTCAGATTTCACACACGGTTAAGATACGCTTAGGTTTTACACACGGTTGTGGGGCATGCCCTTGTTTTCCTGTTGGAGACTTTTTAAAAGCTTGGAGGGCCGTGGGAACGCCCTAAATCCCACATGACCACTGGCGGTTAAGTTAACGACAGTCTGTGTTGCTGTACTTCACACATTCTCCAACACATTCCGAACTTTTAAGCGCTGGGAGAGTTCAGGTATTTGAATATCGATAATCGCGTCACGGTTGACGACCTCAGAACCGCTACCATGGATCAGAGTACGGGTAAGTTAATGTAATTCCACATAGTCCAATGTTATTACTTTGCTGAGTTGCAAAAATGCGTAGCTTTAGTTTTGCTTTCACTATGTACTTCTGTGCTTTTGAAGAGCGGGAAAATTCAAGCCATCAATCCGTGCGCAGTATAAGTTAAAACGGTCAACAACAGTCGTCACCCTGTGGGATATGTTAAATGGCATCAGTCAGCGGTACCACACACTCAACAAAAATGTTCGCCTCCGACTGATAAGCAACGGTTTAACCCCTTTCAGAACAGTCATGGAAATGACAGAAATTCAAATGATTTTGCGGGCGAAACTCACAGCTGTCTTGTAGCATACGCTCTTATCCAAGACTGGCAGAATACAAACCAAGCTCATAGCCATAAGGAATCGTCTGATGAATAAATACCACCGCATTCAGCAGTGGACTAGATGGAAATGTAAGAATGTTGAAGGAAAATAGGAGAGTGGAGTGTTAGTGGGTCGATAGCTCCATAACATAAAATATCGACAACAAATATCACAAAAAAACATACGTTGTACCGGTCATAGAGGGAATAAAATTACATCATAAAAATAAGTGCACAGTTATAGAGGAAGCACCACACAGTAATAATGTTCAAACAGCCTACAGGCGGACAGTCAGCAGGAAAACCGCAGAAACTAAAGACTGGTCACCGCCAATAGCCCGCCATAAACCATTTATCTTTGAAAAGTTATAATGAAGGCTCCAAACACACAGGGTTTCCACCACGCCACCTCAGCACTGAAATGATGTCACAGTGGCATGTTATCAATCGCTCCTGTTATGCCGCGTCCTGGAAAATGATACGGAGGATCAGTGTTTTCACAGACTCGCTGCAGCGTCAGAATGAATGTGACTTTTGGGGGTGGATGAGGCTTTTTGGCTTTGAGTGGAGTTTGACGCTAGGTTACTGACAGCTTACGCACTGCGTCCTGGACTGTTTATGAAAGCGCCGTTTAGCCGAGCGCATGGCTGCGTAATGAAGTAGGCAGCGCGGTCATCGTGAGGAGGGATACAGTGCAGGGAGTCTAAAATTGATTCATATGTGTTTATTATTATTATTTATTATTTATATAACTCCACAGTCAGCCTCTGAATCTGAGGTTTTTTGGGTTTTTTTTTGAAGTTGCTGCGTTTCTTTATCAGTCTCCACGTCCAGGGTCCATTGGTGAGCTTTGAACAGAGAAAACGGCTTGTTACTCCCGCCGATACACTGTTTCGCTGTTTGATTTACGCGTTCAGAATAAACGACGGTAAATGATTAACGAGCCTACAATATAACCAATGACCTCTTACAGTGTCCTTTGGTATCCTTTACGACAGAGACATAACCGGAATATGTCGCTATAAGTTATACTTACGGTAGAGACATAACTGATGATTGGTGTTTTGAAATGATTGTGAATCATATGTGAGTTAACTGTGGATAATTCCCTAACTGTGGTTTACTCATGGGTTTGCTTTATTTTTACTTCACGTCCGACATATCTGTGCACTATCTACTGACAGAAAAGGCAGTCTGTCCAGTTAGTTAGGAGGATGAGACAGATCAATATGACTTTATAATGACTTTATAATAAATTTGGGTTTGAGCGGTTGGACAGATGTCTCCGGGGCTAGCACTACAGAGTGGACAGGCTTTCTGTAATGTGTGTGTGTGTGTGTGTGTGTGTGTGTGTGATCTTTCAGTGAAGTCTGAACCAGAGACCCAGAGTCCAAAGATTACACAGAAAAGACCTAGGACAGAAGGTGAGCATTTGTGTGTATATGTATATGTATATGTATATGTATATAAGTATATGTGCATCTCCATCACTGAGGCCGATGTGATACACATCTCGATGCATTGCCAGTGACCCCATACATTGAAGATACATATGAACCAACTACTAACTCGATAGAATATGTCTCACCCCTACAGCGATGCAGTGCGATTCGACGCGATTTGATTCAACACGGTGCGATTCAACGCGATACGATGTGATGCAAAAGAATATGACGCTATGCAATTCAGTGTGGTCCAGACAGTTTGACTTTATTTCATGGGTTCTCCTTTAACAGACTCTGACTCGCACGACTCTTGGCCGAGAGATTTAACTGCAGTGGAGATAAGAGAGCGCGCTTGAGAAACAGCTCAGAGAGGAGGAATTGATCTAAACATAAAAATATTGGTCGCAAATTATTGGTCACATTTCTAAATAATAAAGGCATAGGGCCTCTACTAATAATTATATACAAATAAATCAGATTTTACCAATTTAGTTTGAAACGATGCATCGCAAGTTCATCCCAAATTGTATCCGTGCACACTTTTTTAATCGGGGCAATGGCATCGTGAACTTTTATGGAATGCGCCGATGCGAATCGGTGAATCTTACAATCCTTAATGAATATATATATGTACTGAGTGTGTGTGTGTGTGAATGTGTGTGTGTGTGTGTGTGTGTGTGTGTGAATGTTTATATGTATGTGTGTATGCTTTCCTCAGACGGGACCACAGACATTCCTCTGACTCCAAGGAGTGGAAAACGTGCGCGAAAATCCCTGGCAGGTACATCTGGGCATTATGCTTATGTCATGGTTTGTCTGGAAAAAAAATGGCAAGATTAGTTTGTTTTAAGCAGGAGTCAGAACTCAGTGGAGAATCAGTTTTATATACATCAGATTGGAGCTAAAATTCGTTGTGTCTTTGTCTACTCTCCTTACACACACACACACACACACACACACACACACACACACACACAGCATCTGATCCCAGCCAGAGGACAATCACACAGTTTTTCCCCAGCACACCAAAGCGCGGACAGCCAGGAGAGAGATCTGTGACTGTGACTGTGAAGGAGGAGGAGCGTACTGAAAACACTCCTACCCCAGACCCCACCTACTCTTCCCAGGCTCACATTAACGACCTGCCACTAGACTTACTGAGAACTGTGCTGGCCTACCTGCCTGTCTGTCAGCTCTATCGCCATGGCAGCGCTGTCTGTAAAAAGTGGAGGACAGCCATCGTCTGCCCTCAGGTGAGACGTTCACCTGGAGCTCACTTGCCTGTGTTTGCACATATATGTGTCTTGACAAGTGCCACTCTCCCTCTAGCCACTAGAGGTCAGGCTTTTACAGTGCTATACCTGTTGAGCTGTGGGTAAAACACTCAGTGTCTTGTAATACATGTTGAGACTATAACGTTTGGAATTAACGATTATGAGTGACTGAAGGGAAGAGGTTGATTTTGCTGTGAGTTTGGGGGAAAACAGGAAGCACTGCGCTGCTTTCTTTGTGTTGTGAGGCATGATGACGGTCATAGATGTCACTCTAGACCAGGGCTGACGGTCAATAGATGTCACTCTAGACCAGGGCTGACGGTCATAGATGTCACTGTAGACCAGGGCTGACGGTCTTAGATGTCACTCTAGACCAGGGCTGATGGTCAATAGATGTCATTCTAGACCAGGATTGATGGTCATAGATGTCACTCTAGACCAGGGCTGATGGTCATAGATGTCACTTCAGAACAGGGGTGTCAAGATTAGATTAGATTAGATTCAACTTTATTGTCATTGTGCAGAGTACAGGTACAAAGCCAATGAAATGCAGTAGCATCTAACCAGAAGTGCAAAAGCACAGTATTATTTACAGGTAAGTGGAGGTAGTGAGTACTGCAGTAGTGATGTTATATCTTACAGTATATACAGCATTATAGACAGTGGTGATACAGTATATACAGCAATTATAGACAGTGGTGAGCAATATATACTGATATGTGCATGTATATATATTAATAATGTTATACACAGAGATGAAGCTGACAGAGTAGACAGAGGAGTGTATATGTATAGGCTGAATAGACATAATAGACAAAATATATACAGTATGTTTATGTACAGTTTAAATAGGGTACTCTGAACAGCATGAGCGGAAAAGCCAGTGCAAAAGGAGCAGAAACAGTGCATATAGTACAGAACAGTGCATAAAGTACAGATAGTGCAGTGCAGTGCAAATAAAGCTAGCGCTGTGGTATGGAGTTCAGCAGGGTCACAGCCTCATGAAAGAAACTCTTCCTGAGCCGGCTGGTGCGGGAGCGGAGGCTCTTGTAGCGTCTGCCAGATGGGAGGAGGGTAAAGAGTCTGTGGTTAGGGTGGGATGCATTCTTGATGATGCTTTTCGCCCGGCCCAGGCAGCGTTTGGTGTAAATGTTCTCAATGGTGGGCAGTTGGGTGCCGGTGATCCGTTGGGCAGTTTTCACCACCCGCTGGAGAGCTTTACGGTCTGCTGCGGAGCAGTTGCCATACTACACTGAGATGCAGTTGGTGAGTATGCTCTCAATGGTACAGCGGTAAAAGCCCACCAGTATCTTGGAGCACAGATGAGCTTTCTTAAGGCTCCGCAGGAAGTAAAGCCGCTGTTGTGCCTTTTTGATGAGGATGGAGGAGTTCAGGGACCAGGTGAGATTGTCAGAGATGTGGACGCCCAGGAGTTTGAAGCTAGGTACACACTCCACTACAGCTCCACTGATGTAGATGGGGGCGTGTGCTTTGCTCCTAGCACGTCTGAAGTCCACAATGATCTCCTTGGTCTTCTGAGTGTTAAGGGCCAGGTTGTTGTCGGCGCACCACGCAGCCAGGTGCTCGACCTCGTCTCTGTAGGCTGTCTCGTCGTCCTCTCTGATCAGGCCTACCACCGTGGTGTCGTCTGCGAACTTGATTATGGTGTTGGAACCATGCACAGGGACGCAGTCGTAAGTAATCTAACGGAGAGGTAATCTAATTTAACAGACTGGGGTCTGTTAGTCAGAAAGTCCAGAGTCCAGTTGCGCAGGGATGTGCTAATACCAAGCTGGCTAAGCTTGGAGATCAGCTTGGAGGGAATCACCGTATTGAATGCTGCACTGAAGTCAATGAACAGCATTTTGACGTAAGAGTTGGAACTGTCCAGATAGGTAAGGGCAGAATGGAGTGCCATGGAGACGGCATCCTCCGCTGACCTGTTGGTGTAGTAGGCAAACTGGAGGGGATCCAGGGTAGAGGGCAGGCAGGATTTGAGATGCATTAGAACCAGTCTCTCAAAGCACTTTGCATTGATGGGGGTGAGTGCAACTGGTCGGAAGTCATACAAGGCCGTAGCAGTGGAGTGCTTTGGCACCGGCACGATGGTGGCAGTCTTGAAGCTTGTGGGGCCAACTTCCTGGGCCAGGGACAGATTGAAAATGTCCATGAAGACCCCAGCCAGCTGCCCTGCACAGACTCTGAGCACACGGCCAGGTATTCCATCAGGACCAGCTGCTTTCTGCGCATTCACTCTGCTCAGGGTGGTGCAGACATCAGAGCTGGAAAGTGAGAGAGGCGGTTCACCAGGGGGGAGATCTGCTTTGAGGGTGACCTCCTTGTTTTCCCGGTCAAAGCGAGCGTAGAAGTGGTTGAGCTCGTCAGGGAGGGAGGCCGAGCTGGATGGGGGCACAGTACTGGGTGGTTTGTAGTCTGTGATGTTCTGTATGCCCTGCCACATGCGCCGGGGGTCCGAGGAGTTGAAGTGCTCCTCGATCCTCTGTTTGTATTGGTGTTTTGCTTTGGAGATTCCCCTCCTCAGGTTGGCCCTGGCTGAGCTGTTAGCCTCCCGGTCACCAGACCTGAAGGCTGCATCTCTGGCTTTGAGCAGAAGGTGAACCTCTCTGTTTATCCAGGGTTTCTGATTGGGGAAATCTTTTATTTGTTTTTGTGTTGTCACTCTGTCCACACACTTGTTGATGTAATCCAAGACAGAGTTTGTATATGTATCAGTGTCGGTCTGAGAGTTTGTGGTGGCATGGGCAGCAAACACACTCCAGTCTGTGTGCTGGAATTGGTTCTGAAGATCAGAGTCAGCATCCTCAGACCAGATCTTGATGGTCCTCATTGTGGGTTTCACACGTTTGATGACCGGGCTGTATTTTGGAAGCAGGAACAATGAAAGATGATCAGACTGTCCCAGGTGGGGGAGGGGAGTGGCTTTGTAGGCGTCAGCCACATTAGTGTATACGTGATCCAAGGTTTTATGTCCCCTTGTGATGCATGAGACATTCTGATGGAATCGTGGAAGCACAGTACGAAGATTGCAGTGATTGAAGTCCCCAGCAACAATAAAGGCCCCGTCTGGATGCAGTGATTGAAGCTTGCTAATAGTGGCACTGAGGTCTTTCATGGCTACTTTAGCATTAGCATCCGGTGGTATGTAAACTGCAGCAGCAATGATGCACAAGAACTCTTGAGGTACATAAAACGGTCTGCACTTAATAATCAGGTATTCCAGATCAGCAGAGCAATAAGTGTCAGCAATAGCAGAGTCAGTGCACCATGATTTATACACATAGATGCATAAACCACCACCCCTGCTTTTACCTGTTGCTACTGCAGCTCTGTCAGCCCTGAGGACCGTGCGCCCCTCTAGTTCCACCACGTTGTTTGGGACATCATTGTTTAGCCATGTTTCTGTAAAGAACATGAGGTTACAGTCCATAAGCCTTTTCTGTGTGAGGGTCCAAGTCCCTAGTTCATCCAGCTTGTTCGCTAGAGACCGTACATTGGCGAGGAAGATGCTAGGTAGCGCTTGCCGGTGCAGATTTAGCCTTAGCCTGGCACGCAGACCTCCGCGCTTCCCCCGTCTTTGTTTACGGCCTCTGCGCCGCCGCCGGACATGTCGGGATGAGTTGTCCGACAGACCGCGGTGTCTTTTCTAACTCCGGTGGTAGTTCATCGAAGATTCACCCCTGGTCAAATCCCATCCCGTCCTCTTCAGCCAATCAGACAGGTTCTGTCGTTGGTTGAGATGAAAAGTTGCAGGACCTTGGCTCTGTGGGGCTGGATTTCGGCTCTGGCCTGAAGTGGTGATTTTCTCTCCCAGTTCTTGGCCTGGAGGAAGCGGTATGTCCGTTACCAGCAACAGGAGCATGATGTCGTGGAGGAGGTGAAGTCTCTCCTACAGCAGAACCACATCGTGAAGGAGAACAAGCAGTTTCTCCTCAACA
>NC_044497.1:1007500-1010000 GCF_902362185.1 Chanos chanos | reverse complement strand
CACTTACACAAACCATCCACTCCACTAACACACCTCTTACACTAACCATCTACTCCACTAACACACCTCTTACACAAACCATCCACTCCACTAACACACCTCTTACACAAACCATCCACTCCACTAACACACCTCTTACACAAACCATCCACTAACACACCTCTTACACAAACCATCCACTCCACTAACACACCACTTACACAAACCATCCACTCAACTAACACACCACTTACACAAACCATCCACTCCACTAACACACCTCTTACACAAACCATCCACTAACACACCTCTTACACAAACCATCCACTCCACTAACACACCACTTACACAAACCATCCACTCACTAACACACCACTTACACAAACCATCCACACCACTAACACAGCTCTTACACAAACCATCTACTCCACTAACACACCACTTACACAAACCATCCACTCCACTAACACACCACTTACACAAACCATCCACACCACTAACACACCACTTACACAAACCATCCACTCCACTAACACACCTCTCACACAAACCATCCACTCCACTAACACACCTCTTACACAAACCATCCACTAACACACCTCTTACACAAACCATCCACTCCACTAACACACCACTTACACAAACCATCTACTCACTAACACACCACTTACACAAACCATCTACTCCACTAACACACCTCTTACACAAACCATCCACTCCACTAACACACCTCTTACACAAACCATCCACTCCACTAACACACCACTTACACAAACCATCTACTCACTAACACACCACTTACACAAACCATCTACTCACTAACACACCACTTACACAAACCATCTACTCCACTAACACACCACTTACACAAACCATCCACTCCACTAACACACCTCTTACACAAACCATCCACTCCACTAACACACCTCTTACACAAACCATCCACTCCACTAACACACCTCTTACACAAACCATCCACTCCACTAACACACCACTTACACAAACCATCCACTCAACTAACACACCACTTACACAAACCATCCACTCCACTAACACACCTCTTACACTAACCATCTACTCCACTAACACACCTCTTACACAAACCATCCACTCCACTAACACACCTCTTACACAAACCATCCACTCCACTAACACACCACTTACACAAACCATCCACTCAACTAACACACCACTTACACAAACCATCCACTCCACTAACACACCTCTTACACTAACCATCTACTCCACTAACACACCTCTTACACAAACCATCCACTCCACTAACACACCTCTTACACAAACCATCCACTCCACTAACACACCTCTTACACAAACCATCCACTAACACACCTCTTACACAAACCATCCACTCCACTAACACACCACTTACACAAACCATCCACTAACACACCACTTACACAAACCATCCACTCCACTAACACACCTCTTACACAAACCATCCACTCCACTAACACACCACTTACACAAACCATCCACTCCACTAACACACCTCTTACACAAACCATCCACTCCACTAACACACCTCACTTCACTGACATAACATGATGAGTGCTAATAAAAGTGGCATATTATGTTTTTAAAGTAATAATCGAAAAGAAATAATCTGTACCATGAGAACTAAAACTGGCAGAAATGAACAAAGCTCTGCATAAGTATATATTGTAAACTACGATTGTAAGTCGCTTTGGTGAAAAGCGTCTGCCAAATAACTAAATTGTAAATTGTAAACTAACGATATAACTAGTGCTAAAATAAACAATTACTCATTCCATTTATGTTACATTACATTACACCTTTGTGTGTGTGTGTGTGTGTGTGTGTGGTGTGTGTGTGGTGTGTGTGTGTGTGTGTGTGTGTGTGTGTGTGTGTGTGTGTGTGTGTGTAGGTTACCTGAAACTCTGGCAGCTCCAGAAGCCTCAGCTGGAAAACTATGACATCATTCTAATCGATGAGGCTCAGGACTGCACTCCTGGTAGAGAATCTATGCATTCACTCTAAATGATTCAGACTGACTGATCCACTCTGAATGATTCACACAGACTGATGGCTCCGAGATGATCTGGCTGACTGAACAGTTTTTGGTTGACTGAACAATGATTTGGCTGACTGATTCTCTTAAGTCATTTCTCTTTGAGAATGTGACTATATTTGTGATTGATGTGATTATGATAGTGACGGAATGATTACATTCATTATTCTAGTTATATATTCATTGCTTCGTGTGTGTGTGTGTCTGTGTGTGTGTCTGTGTGTGCACGCACGTGTGTGTGTGTGTGTGTGTGTGTGGTATGTGTGTGTCTCTGTGTGTCTATGTGTGGTGTGTGTGTGTGTGGTGGGTGTCTGTGTGTGTGTGTGTCTCTGTGTGTGTGTGTGTGTGTGTGTGTGGTGTGTGTGTTAGCTATCATGGATATTATACTATCTCAGAGATGTGGGAAGATCTTGGTGGGAGATCCTCATCAGCAGATTTATACTTTCAGAGGAGCCGTGAACGCTCTCTACA
>NC_044497.1:985000-1002500 GCF_902362185.1 Chanos chanos | reverse complement strand
GCATAACAGACAAACACCAGCCTCACAGATAAACACCAACCTCACAGACAAATGCCAACCTCACAGATAAACACCAGTCTCACAAATAAACCTCATAGACAAACTTCAACATCAAGATAAATGCAAACCTCAAAGATAAACACCAACCTCACAGATAAACACCAACCCACAATACCAGCCTCACAAACAAACACCGACCTCATAGATAAACACCAACCTCTCACACACCAACCTGCATGACAAACACCTACCTCACAGATAAACACCAACCTAACACCAGCCTCACAAAGACAAGTCTCACAGACAATCACTAACCTCACAGATAAACACCAACCTCACAGATAAACACCAACCTCACAGATAAATACCAGCCTCACAGACAAACACCAGCCTCACAGACACCAATCTCACAGACAAACACCAATCTCACAGATAAACACCAACCTCACAAACACCAGCCTCACAGATAAGCAAGATAAACGCTAGCCTCACAATGACCAACCTCAAAAACACCAACTTCACAGACACACACCAACCTGACAGATAAACACCATCCTCACAAACAACAACCTGACAGATAATCACCAACATCACAGACAAACACCAACCTCACAGATAAACTCTAACCTCACCAGTGCCCTCAGTATGAGACAGGATGGGAAGACATATAAGTCTATGGCAATTCACGCAGAATTATCCTGGTCTCTGATTAAAAGGAATTTTCATTATAGATTACCCTTTAAGAGTCAAATTAGGTATGACTCAGTTACTCTATGTTTGGAAGGATTTGCCAACATTTCAAAGCAATTTTTGGAGACTGAATGACAGATGAATGCATTTGAAATTTTATATTAAACTTAATGAGAGAACAGGATAGTTTGATTGTGTATCGTTCTCTCTCTCACCATCATAACCAGGTCTTTCTCTCTCTCTAGTACTGTCTCTCTGTCAGGGCCCTGCTTTCCCCTGCATTCTTTAATGAAACAAACACTTGTAATGAAAGCTTTCATTTGTAATGCATTTACATAAATGTTAACAAAGTCACAGTTCATTTTTTTCAAACCCTGGTTTTTAGATCTGTCCTGTTGACTCATTTGGTTAAATCTGTTTGGACCTCCTGCGTGTTTTAGGAAAACTTTCTGAGATCTGAGCTGACCAGTGCATTGATTAAAGAGGGCCCGTTTTTGCCCTGCTCCACTCCCAGCTGCCCCTACCACATCCAGCCAGAGCACGTTCTCACCACCTGCAAGCTCCGGGTCACATACGTAAGTCACTCAAGTCTTATCTACATCAATATGCATAAGTCTTATCTCTATCATCATGCAAAAGTCTTATCTACATCAATATGCATAAGTCTTATCTATATCAATATGCATAAGTCTTATCTACATCAATATGCATAAGTCTTATCTATATCAATATGCATAAGTCTTATCTACATCAATATGCATAAGTCTTATCTATATCAATATGCATAAGTCTTATCTATATCATCATGCAAAAGTCTTATCTACATCAATATGCATAAGTCCTTTCTATATCAACATGCATAAGTCTTATCTATATCAATATGCATAAGTCTTATCTATATCAATATGCATAAGTCTTATCTACATCAATATGCATAAGTCTTATCTATATCAATATGCATAAGTCTTATCTATATCATCATGCAAAAGTCTTATCTACATCAATATGCATAAGTCCTTTCTATATCAACATGCATAAGTCTTATCTATATCAATATGCATAAGTCTTATCTACATCAATATGCATAAGTCTTATCTATATCAGTATGCATAAGTCTTATCTATATCATCATGCAAAAGTCTTATCTACATCAATATGCATAAGTCTTATCTACATCAATATGCATAGGTGTTATCTATATCATTATGCATAAGTCTTATCTATATCAATATGCATAAGTCTTATCTCTATCATCATGCATAAGTCTTATCTACATCAATATGCATAAGTCTTAACTATATCAATATGCATAAGTTTTATCTACATCAATATGCATAAGTCTTATCTACATCAATATGCATAGGTGTTATCTATATCATTATGCATAAGTCTTATCTATATCAATATGCATAAGTCTTATCTCTATCATCATGCATAAGTCTTACCTACATTATTATTGCTGATTGTTAATGAAGAGGAAGAAGATGTTTATTATTATGTCCCTAGAGTCACATGACAGTCATAAAATCACTGTATTACTGTTAGTTCAGTTTAGTTTACCTTAATTAGGCTTATTTGGTTTAGTTAGGTTAGTTTAACGTAATTTTTTTTTTTAACTTTAAGCTGTCTAAATTTTGTTTGGTTTTAATGTTGTTTAAATAGAAATGTGGACTTGCATGGGATGACTGGCATGAGTATGGGTAACACAATCAGTGATCGAATATGTGAAAATTAACTGTGTGTGTGTGTGTGTGTGTGTGTTGCAGATTGTTAATGAAGAGGATGGCTTGGAAGGGAAAAGTTCCCCGGGGCATGGGGCAGTGTGTTTGGTTTGTGAGAAGACACATTCTGGTCCACTCGCATACCTCCTACCACGTCCCACCTAACACACACATATTACTGACAAACCAGCTGATCACACCACTGATTCACGTCCAGGACTGTATTGTCACGGCACCAGACGGACCTTCAACGTCAAATCACTATCTTACACCAGTGTAAACAGGTTCTCCCTCATTGATCACAGGCCAGATTCACTGTGTGGTCGAATATCAACTGATAAGCCCCAGCACCAGCTGTCCTTTAATCTGATCTACTGCTGGAGTGTGTCCCTGTGTTTGGTTCCCTTTGATTTACTGCTGGAGTGTGTCCCTGTGTTTGGTTCCCTTTGATCTACTGCTGGAGTGTGTCCCTTTGTTTGGTTCCCTTTGATTTACTGCTGGAGTGTGTCCCTGTGTTTGGTTCCCTTTGATCTACTGCTGGAGTGTGTCCCTTTGTTTGGTTCCCTTTGATTTACTGCTGAAGTGTGTCCCTGTGTTCGGTTCCCTTTGATCTACTGCTGAAGTGTGTCCCTGTGTTCGGTTCCCTTTGATCTACTGCTGGAGTGTGTCCCTGTGTTTGGTTCCCTTTGATTTACTGCTGGAGTGTGGCCTTGTATTTGGTTCCTTTTGATCTACTGCTGAAATCTGGCCTTGTGTTTGGTTCCCTTTAGGCGCTTTTCCACCTCATGGTACCGGATCGACTGGACTCTACTCGCTTTTGTTGCTTTTCCATTAGGCAAATCCAGTACCTGGTATTAGATACTATTTTTGGTATCACCTCCATCATGGTTCTAAGCAAGCTGAGTAGGTACCAAAACGTGACGTGGAAACACTGCAGACTACTGATTGGTCAGAGAATCCCCAGAGTTTCTAGTTGGTGTTTATGTTTATTTCAGTCGCTGG
The DNA here is from genome assembly GCF_902362185.1 of Chanos chanos. Taxonomy (NCBI): domain Eukaryota; kingdom Metazoa; phylum Chordata; class Actinopteri; order Gonorynchiformes; family Chanidae; genus Chanos; species Chanos chanos. Next base: position 999,087 of record NC_044497.1, on the reverse strand, counting down.
TAAATCTAGCCTGTTAACTACCATTAACTCTAGGTTAGTATAAGTGATGGTAACAAATTTTGTAATATGGAAAAAACGCTTTGACCAGTGGTTTTCATCAGAAAAAGACGTTACGTGTGAACACAGCCTAAACAAACAACAGTGCTATCATTTCTCCCTCGTCACTCCTAAAAAGTCTCTGGCAACATCACTTACAGCAGCTTATAATGCTGTCCACTGCTAAATTAGGTTACCCCCAAAGCTAGCTGAAGTCTTGTTTATCAGTAAAGACTGTCAACATTACCGAGCGGTTAAACTGTAGCGTTGAACTTATTCTGCCTAAATGAAGTAATGAGAAATGTATCTGTGACTCACATATCTGTAGTTACAGTCGGTGCATCGGAAATGATTAAACCAGAGGGGATATGTAACGCAAGGGATATGAGCTGAACAAGTATCTACCATGGCTTGGTAGCCAAAGATGCTTGATGTTTGTATGTATGATGTGTGTATGATGTAGCCCATGTATATTTGTATGATGTATGTGTGATGTATGATGCTACTGATGTATGTTTGCCTGTTTTGGAAAGAGAGGGGGTCTCTCACAGCCTGTGGGATTCATGTGTGTAACTGTAACAGATTTGCCCAGAGTGGATCACAGGTGGCCAGTGGGTGAGCTGGAGGACAGAACCAGTCGTCTGATTGTCAGGGCGTCTTGAGGGAGGAAGATGTCATTTGGATTTGCAGGCTTTTGTTCTGTATGATAAAGTCAGGGCTTCTGGACAAAGCATGCACTGTGGGGTCAGGGAGACAGCATACTTATATCTCAAAACTTCAACTGCTTCTGAAAAATGTTTTAAGTAAAGTTCTTCATGTAATTTTTTTCTTCACATTGGTGGATTGTTTTCATCTTTAACAAAACTCTGTTTCATAACCAGTTGTCTGTTTATGTCTGTCTTCTTTAGAGAAAAAAAACAAACAAAAACAAACAAACAAAAAACATATAAACAAACAAAAGCAAATGTGTAGGTTTGGGTTGGCACAACCCAAATTACTGTGCTGTTGATGCAGATGCTGTTTAGGATCATGGGTGTGAGTAGTTTCTGTGTGGATGATGCCATATCACAAAGTGTAGAACCCAGTAATGTAATCATTTTCCAATAATGTAATAAAAATCTCCGCTTAACTCCATCAAAAATGTACTAAAACCTGATAATGTAGTAATTTCCCAATAATGCAATAAAATTTCTTAACCAATAATGTAATAATCTCTGTACCAATAATGTAATAAATTGTTACATTAACGGGAGGTTATTACATTATTGGCTTAACCCTATTTTTGCAGAGCCTAATAATGTAATAAATTCCCAATATTCTAATGACTTGGCCAATGTTGTAGTAATATGTCACCAATAATGTGTTAATGTTATTGGAATGCATTGTTTTTGTAAGTCAGTCATTATTTCAACTAGGCAATGCTGTAATCATGTGTAATACTGTAGTGGTTTTTCATTTTTTTTAATTTGTGAATGTGAATATTACAGTTTATTAATATCTGTGAATATGACACAGTGCTGCACTGTCAGTGGTCTATGGTTGATGAAAAGAGAGCTGAAGAGCCAAACAAATCAGTCTTTTTCATCTGCTCCTGTATCTCCATATGACAGTACGTGTCTTACTATACATCCTTATTCTGTATAGAGTATTATGTCCTGTATCTCCATATGACAGTACATGTCTTACTATACATCCTTATTCTGTATAGAGTATTATGTCCTGTATCTCCATATGACAGTACATGTCTTACTATACATCTTTATTCTGTATAGAGTATTATGTCCTGTATCTCCATATGACAGTACATGTCTTACTATACATCATTATTCTGTGTAGAATATTATGTCCTGTATCTCCATATGACAGTACATGTCTCACTACACATCATTATTCTGTGTAGAATATTATGTATAAATAATTATGGTGGAAAACCCAAGAAATCAGGTGGACATAACAGTGTACAGATGTGTATAGGACATAACAGTGTATAGATGTGTATAAGACATAACAGTGTATAGATGTGTATAGGACATAACAGGGTATAGATGTGTATAAGACATAACAGTGTATAGATGTGTATAGGACATAACAGGGTATAGATGTGGGATAGTGTATGGATCTATCCATGTCCTCTAATAAGCCCTAAGTTAAGTACATTTTGTCTGATATAGACCTACCCATTCCATACTGCAGAATCGAAGTTCACTGAAGAACTCACACTACGTACTACATTTCTCCCAGACACACTCTCTCTTGCACTTTTTAGAGATAATGTCCAAGAATTGTGTACCACATTGTGAAAGTCTAAGGTCATCCCTCCTGAATGAGACATACTGGTTTTCTCTGACTAGAAATGCATATGACATTGCAACCCCCACCCGCCTTTACAATAAGATGAAATGATACACTTGAAAATACGTGTAGAAGTTGGAGTACAATGTTTTGGATTGATGTTGTATTTGTTGTAAGGATTTCAGTGATCTGTCTACAAATAGATGACAGTTAAGGTAAGCCCAGATTCATTAGAGTATAGTCCTATGTCTTTAAACTGTTTTGGGAAGTCAGGATTAAATGCAGTTTAGGGAGCAAAAGAGACAGATGAGAGTGACTCTTCAGAAATATTTTCACATCCAGGTTAGCAAAGAATGTAATATGACATAGTGCTCAGGTATGCCCTGAACTTTCTTAGTGACACTGGGGAGCAGGCAATAGACTCCAACCCAACACAAGGTTAATGTTTATTTCTTTACACCACAAACCATGACATCTAAATCAAACATTGTTTTTTTAGGGTTAAGGGTTGGGATTCTAATTCGAATGGTATATATTTTATTTCTGTGTAGGAAGATGGTGGAGCTGCACTCTGACATAAAGTGAACATTATACTGTATACTGTTTAGTCAGATGAGAAAAGATGTTATTCAATGAATAGGCTGCATTGAGAGAACAGACGAGGCATTTTTTGCATTTGAACATTTACACAAGTGCATTTCACTCCATCCCTAAATGACCTACAAAACAGTAGGTTGGCTGATGTCTTCATTTGTAGAGATTTCAAAGGCGAATGGGAACTTTCTCTCTGGGTCCTGGTGCCCCATTCTCTCTCCTTAAAAAGGGAGGAATGTTAAGGTATGAGTGTTTTGAAACATTCTGAGATATCGAAATATGTAAGATATCCAAAATACATAGAGTAAAAATCAACTCACCTGTCTCTTCTACTTCCAGTATATATCTCTGACTTGGTATCTACCAAAACTCAGACGTCTGAGCACATCCAATCAGCATGCCCGGCGAAGAGCTGTTTCAGTTTTAGAGCCACACCACTGCTGTGACCAGACCCCTCATACAAGTTCATCATACTCATGGTGCGTTCATTTTCTGTATCCAGTCTCAGACTGGTAGCCATTGAATCTCTTATATAAATCCATGGTAGGAAAGATCTGGATGGATTGCTGAGGAGACGAGAAACTCTGTTAATTGTTCCCAACAGGCTCATATCCATTTCAAGGCTGTGCTTGATAATTACTCCCCACATTTCATTTGGTTTTGTGACAGGGGATGTTGGGGTGACAGGATTTTGAATATTCTCTTGATATTCAGGAATATTAACCAATGGCATGTGATGGTCAGAACCAGTGCTCACTTTGAAATCATATGTTGGACTTGTTTCAATGTGTCCACTTGATGTTAATCCTGTTAGATTCCTCCTCCTGAATACTGTTAATGTAGGAACTAATTGGACCACTCATTATTATAACATTGCCTATTTGAAAATAATGACTAACTTACAAAAACAATGCATTCCCAGAACATTAGCACATTATTGGTGGCATGTTGCCACAACATTGGCCAAGTTATTAGAATATTGGGAAATTATTACATTATTTGGTTCTGCAAAAATAAGGTTAATCCAATAATGTAATAACCTCCCGTTAATGTAACAATTTATTACATTATTGGTACAGAGATTATTACATTATTGGTTAAGACATTTTATTGCATTATTGGGAAATTACTACATTATCAGGTTTTAGTACATTTTTGATGGAGTTAAGTAGAGATTTTTATTACATTATTGGAAGTTATTACATTATTGGGCTCAACACATGGTGTTAATTCACTGATAATGAAGTTATGAAAATTATGAATGGTAACTGAGTAACAAGTCACCATTCTTTTTCTTTAACTCTGTAAACAGACTGGAGTGAGGTGTGGCAATGTTTCCATTGTTTTACTTTTATTTAAATTGCAGTCATAAGTACCATGGAACCATTGGCAAGCAGTAACTAACAAATTTGTGATGTTTCTTTCTTCTAATACAATTTTTACATTGTGTTCATAAGCAAACTGAGACAAAACATGGATATGTCATAACTGGATAACAACTATCTCTCTAATTCAACAGACTGATTGTCTAAACATCTGCGATGAACATCAAGGAAAAACTCTCCAAATATTTGTCTTCTTGGCAGTGTGTTCATACCTTAAAGCTACATCACAGATGGAGATTTGATTCATTCCACTGGCCGTGATAGCTGCTAACATTAGCAAGCTAAAAGCTTTGAGCAGTGCGGGTCTATGAGCCCATAGATCATGCCCCTTCACACATCCAGCCAATCACATCACTGCCATAGGAAATGAGAAATGGCACTCTTAGCTGCGATATCAGTGTCTTAAATCAGAACAACTTTTCCCTCTGTTTCTAGGATACTACGGAACTTCAAACAGTGTTATCCACACACGCAAAAACATGACCCTCTACACCAGACAATGTTACCATGGATAACCAGAGGGTAGAATAATGTAGTGAGATTACTTAAAATACAAAACTAATTACTTAGTTATAGTTACGTAATGTCCAGACATATCATGTTGATACTTTATTTGCACATATTCTGACTTGATGATTTTAGCCTGAACTCCCTTCCCGTTCAGAGTCCTGGGCGTGACCCTCAGACACCTCAGACCGAGTTTACACTCAGGGTCTGATCTCTGAGGGCAAAGCATTACTGCAGCACACAGTCAGACTACTCAGTGTAAGTCAGTACGGTAAACTCCTCAGTCATGTGACAGTGCTTTGGCTGGCATCTCCTGAATGAACCCTTATCTCCGACATAAGGGAGAAACCAGCAAACAAACCAAACTGGTGACGAACGGTGCAGGTTAATGCCGTTTCCATGACAATGTGTTTAGTTTTAACTGTAAACACTTTGAACAGGGGAGTTTCAGCTTAGCTTGGCTTTGCGTTTCACACATGTTCACGTGCCTTTTACTACCTTATGCAGGTAACACACACACACACACACACACACACACACACTCCTATGTTTTCTGTCCCGTAGGTGCTGTATCAGACTTGTGTGACGAGCGGCTCTCTCAGATATAGTGTCCCACTCTTCCTTCCCCCGCCCTGCCCGACACACAGAACCCCCAATAGTTTTCCATTTAAAGGGGAACAGTTTCCATCCAGAGGAACGTAACTGCCCTCACCCAGTGTGTCATCATCGTCCTCGTCACCCTCTCCCCTGTCCACCCCATGACTGTCCTCCCATACTAACGTTTTCACGTGTGTGTACTCCTTCTCGTCCTCACACTCGGTCTCGCGGTGGTAGAAGTAGCTGAAGTTGGACACGATGACGGGGACAGGCAGGGAAATGGTCAGCACTCCCGCTATGGCGCACATGGACCCCACCAGCTTACCCCAGATGGTTTCTGGGAACATGTCGCCGTACCCCACCGTCGTCATGGTGACCAGGGCCCACCAGAAGGCGTGGGGAATGCTGATGAAGGACGTGTTCTCGTGGTCGGCCTCCGCGAAGTAGATGGCGCTGGAGAAGAGGATGACTCCAATGAAGAGGAAGAATATGAGGAGGCCCAGCTCCCTCATGCTGGCTTTGAGGGTTTGGCCCAGAATCTGCAGCCCTTTGGAGTGACGAGAGAGCTTGAATATCCGGAAAACTCTCACCAGGCGGATGACACGGATGATGGCCAGAGACATGGTCGGTGTGGCGCCTTTGGACTTGACCAGCTCGGTGCCCAGTGTGACGAAGTACGGCAGGATAGCGAAAAAATCGATGACGTTCATCACGTCCCTGAAGAAATGAAGCTTGCTCGGGGAGCTCAGAAAACGCATCAGCAGCTCAAAGGAGAACCAGCATATACACAAGGTCTCCACCAGGAAGAAAGGATCACTGAGAGGAGCTTGAGAGGGGGAGAGAGTGATGGTGCTGTTCTCTGCATGGCTGTGAGGCCTGTTGTCCTGTCAGAAGAGAGAGAGAGAATAATCAAGCATCAGCATTGTCATGTTTAAATGAATTTACCGTGCATTTAAGGAAATGTACGAGATGAAACCTGTTTATTTACTGATCATTTATAAACCTGTTTATTTACTGATCATTTATATAACCAGGTTCTTCCCACTGAGAAAAAAACCCTCCTTTTAAAGTAAGGCTCAGTCAAAACAGAAATGATTCGACAGTGATTTGGACTAATAACATGCTGGACAAACGTCGACCCCGTGTGTAAGGACTGTGGTCACACAGCTCTGAGTCAGCCTGACAGATGTGAGAGTGTGTGCACCATGTGTATGTGGTAAAGTACTCACAGCCTGAGACAGAGCTGGACTGTGTGCTGATATTCCTCTGTCTGAAATTGTTAGGGGAATTTCATTTACGTTTGTGTCGAAGTGTAAATACAAACGCAGTATGGAGTGCTCATACATAGGACTTTGTTGTCTTGGTGCAGTTACCCCAGTGAAATAATAAAACACAAGGCCTTGATGCCCTTAAAATACTTCTTCTAGGTTTTTTTTTCAGAGCTATAAATTAGCCAATGGATTGAAGAACCCACCCAATGTGAATTCACCCACTCAGCTGTTCCCCCATCTTCTCATGACCTCCCGCTCAAAAGAAAGAGAAAAAAGTCAAAATATCACACCCAAAGTGTTGCTTACTGAGATTATTACAGCTGAGATTGTTTGAAATGTTGAAATATTATGTTTGCCTTGGTCAGTCACCTCAAATTACAAGCTGTTCTATGAGTTATCAATAAAGCTCACAGGAATGTGTGTATACAGGTGTAATATTGAGTACCGACAGGAATGTGTGTATACAGGTGTGATATTGAGTCTTTGATGCCCTTAATATACAGGTGTTATATTGAGTACCGACAGTAACGTGTGTATCCAGTGGGTGCAGTATTGGGTCCCCACAGTTAGGTGTGTAAGCAGGTGTTTTTGAGGGAGTTTTGGCTGTGTCCTCATGGGACTGTCCTTGTTCTATCTTTAGCTCCTCTCAAATCTCTAAGCAGAAACCTGACTCTGCCTCACTTACTCCGTCCATCCTTCACTCTGTCATCCCTCTCTCCCTCTGTTTCTTTCTCCCTCTGTTTCTCTCCCCCTTACTCTGTCTTCACTCTTCTCTGTTTTTCCCTGTCCTGTGTCTCTGCCTCTGTCTGCCTGTCTGTCTGTCTGTCTGTCTGTCTGTGGTGGGGGTGTTGAATGATTGTCTTATGATTTTGACCTGCTAAGCTCCGCTGGCCCCCTGGCCTTTATAAACATGTGTGTCCACCGTTCTGCCTCATCACGCTCACATCTCCAGCCGTATCAGATTCATCAGTGTTACTAAAATAAACACATTGATGTTTTTCTTCTTTCCTTTATTTGGTCCCTCTCCCAGTCAAATCTGTGTGTGTGTCTCCCCCTCTCCCCCTCTCTCTCTCTCCCTCTCTCTCCCTGATTCTCTGTTTCTCTCTCTCACTCCCTGATTCTCTGTTTCTCTTTTTCTCTCTCTCCCTCTCTCTCTCTCACTTCCTCTCCCTCTCTCTCTCTCACTCCCTGATTCTCTGTTTCTCTCTCTCTCTCTCTCTCTCTCTCTCACTCCCTGATTCTCTGTTTCTCTCTCTCTCTCTCCTTCTCTCTCTCTCTCTCTCTCTCTCTCTCTCACTCCTTGATTCTCTGATTCTCTCTCTCTCTCTCTCTCTCTCTCTTTCTCTCTCTCACTCCTTGATTCTCTGATTCTCTCTCTCTCTCCTTCTCTCTCTCTCTCTCTCACTCCTTGATTCTCTGATTCTCTCTCTCTCTCTCCCTCTCTCTCTCTCTCTCTCTCTCTCTCTCACTCCTTGATTCTCTGTTTCTCTCTCCCTCTCTCTCTCTCTCTCTCTCCTTCTCTCTCTCTCTCACTCCTTGATTCTCTGATTCTCTCTCTCTCCCTCTCTCTCTCTCTCTCTCTCTCTCTCTCTCACTCCTTGATTCTCTGATTCTCTCTCTCTCTCTCTCTCTCTCTCTCTCTCTCTTACCTCTTTCTCAGTCTTGAACTCTGGCAGTGTTTCCAGGCAGAAGACGACGATTGACACCACAATCACCACGACGCTGATGATGGCAATGATGCGAGCGCCCCCAGAGGATTCTGGGTGCTCAAAGAGCATCCACAGTTTCCGCTGGATTTTGTTTTCAGGGAGTATTTGTGTCTCCTCCTTCGGAAACCCCTCGTCGTCTTTGAAACGTGCCATTACGTCTTCACCCAGCTGATAGAACTCCAGCTCTTCCATGAATATATCCAGAGGAATGTTTGCCGGTCTCCGCAGGCGCCCACCTGATTGGTAGAAGTACAGGATGGCGTCGAAACATGCCCGGTTCCGGTCCAGGAAGATCTCGTTGCGTAACGGGTCAAAGTACCTGAGGCGTCGCTGTGGGTCTCCCAGCAGTGTGTCGGGGAACCGTGCGAGCGTTCGGACCTGGGTCTCGTAGTGCATACCCGACACGTTAAGGGCCACGCGTTCGCTCAGAGCCCAACCGCCGACACGCAGCCCAGATCCCAAACGAGCCGTTTCTCTCTTGGCGTCACCTCTGCTCTCCTTCATCTGGCCCTCCCTTTCTCTCCTCTTCTCCTTCTCGCCTCTCTCCTCTGAGTTACGCTGGTTCTTTACATGCTTGATATTTTCTTCCAACTCGTCTGATTTTTCTGTCCTTACATCTTTTTCTTCATTCTCCATTTTGTTCTCCATGTTCTCTCTCTCCTCTTCTTATCCTCCTTTCCTTTTCTCCGGTCTCCTCTGTTCTTTACCTGACCCCTCTCATCTCATTCTGCTCAGAGGGAAATGAGAGAACGTGTGCATCAGACAACACTTCAGGCTGGTCAAGCTAGCTACGCATTTGAGTTTGTAAACACAAAAAATACTACAGCATTGTTCTTAGGCACAAACTTTGAGAAACCCCATAGAGAGAAGGGGCTGTGGAAATGCAGCTGTCAGTGGGAAACGATCTGACTGATGACCCACTCACATCTGACTGATAACCCGTTCACATCTGACTGATAACCCGTTCACATCTGACTGATAACCCACTCACATCTGACTGATAACCTGTTCACATCTGACTGACAACCCGTTCACATCTGACTGATAACCCGTTCACATCTAACTGATAACCCACTCACATCTGACTGATAACCCGTTCACATCTGACTGATAACCCACTCACATCTGACTGATAACCTGTTCACATCTGACTGATAACCCACTCACATCTGACTGATAACCCACTCACATCTGACTGATAACCTGTTCTCCCATTCACATCTGACTGATAACCCACTCACATCTGACTGATAACCCACTCACATCTGACTGATAACCCATTCACATCTGACTGATAACCAGTTCACATCTGACTGATAACCTGTTCACATTTGACTGATAACCCGTTCACATCTGACTGATGACTTGTTCACATCTGACTGATAACCCGTTCACATCTGACTGATAACCTGTTCACATCTGACTGATAACCTGTTCACATCTGACTGATAACCCGTTCACATCTGACTGATAACCTGTTCACATCTGACTGATAACCCGTTCACATCTGACTGATAACCTGTTCACATCTGACTGATGACCAGTTCACATCTGACTGCTAACCAGTTCACCCATTCACATTTGACTGATAACCCGTTCACATCTGATTGATAACCCGTTCACATTTGACTGATAACCCGTTCACATTTGACTGATAACCTGTGCACATCTGACTGATAACCCGTTCACATCTAACTGATAACCCGTTCACATCTGACTGATAACCTGTTCACATCTGACTGATAACCCACTCACATCTGACTGATAACCTGTTCACATCTGACCGATAACCCGTTCACATCTGACTGATAACCCACTCACATCTGACTGATAACCCGTTCACATCTGACTGATAACCTGTTCACATCTAACTGATAACCCGTTCACATCTGACTGATAACCTGTTCACATCTGACTGATAACCCGTTCACACCTGACTGATAACCTGTGCACACCTGACTGATAACCTGTGCACATCTGACTGATAACCAGTTCACATCTGACTGATAACCAGTTTACATCTGACTGATAACCTGTTCACATCTAACTTATAACCAGTTCACATCTGACTGATAACCTGTTCACATCTGACTGATAACCCGTTCACACCTGACTGATAACCTGTGCACATCTGACTGATAACCCACTCACGTCTGACTGATAACCCGTTCACGTCTGACTGATAACCCGTTCACATCTGACTGATAACCCGTTCACACCTGACTGATAACCTGTGCACATCTGACTGATAACCCACTCACATCTGACTGATAACCAGTTTACATCTGACTGATAACCCATTCACATCTGACTGATAACCCACTCACATCTGACTGATAACCCGTTCACGTCTGACTGATAACCCGTTCACATCTGACTGATAACCTGTTCACATCTAAATGCTGCTGTCAGCTTTCTACTCGTTTTCACCCTGCTTCTGGTATCAAGCCAAGAAAAGCTTCAGTGTCAGCCATACACACACACACAAACACACACATACAGCCAGACACATACATGCATAATAAATATTATTATTATTATTATAATAACCATACGCGCACACACATACACACACACACATGCACACACACACAAATACACATACACCTACACATGCACCCACATGTACACACACAGCCAGACGCATACATGCATAAACATACAAACACACACACACACACACCCAGACACATGCATGCATAAACACTCACACACACATACACACACACACATAGATAAACTGGTACACACAGTTGTGTCATATTTCCCAAGTAGAAAATTTTGACAGATTTGTATCAAAAATGAAGAGTTCATAATTTCTCAAATGGTAATTATGTTTAATTTTCCTTAAACTGTTATTTATTACATGAATAGCTGTGTGTAGCTGTTGTCCAGTGAATGGTTTATAAGAGAATAGTGCATGGTTTTCATTAAAGCACAATATGCGCTTAATCATGATTTTGTTGTTGATGTTGATTTAAGAATCAGTCAGGTGTTAGATTATCGACAGGACTCAGTTAAATGAGATGAATTTTATAATGTTTATATAGTTATTAATGTGTAGCTGATTTGCAGTGAATGGTTTATAATGAGATGAATTTTATGATGTTTATATAGTTATTAACGTGTAGCTGATTTTCAGTGAATGGTTTATAATGAGATGAATTTTATGATGTTTATATAGTTATTAACGTGTAGCTGATTTTCAGTGAATGGTTTATAATGAGATGAATTTTATGATGTTTATATAGTTATTAACGTGTAGCTGATTTGCAGTGAATGGTTTATAATGAGATGAATTTTATGATTTTTATATAGTTATTAACGTGTAGCTGATTTGCAGTGAATGGTTTATAATGAGATGAATTTTATGATTTTTATATAGTTTGACAGTGATATGAAATGCTCTTACACAGTCTCAGGCCACGGCACATGTTGTCCTGGGAGAACAGTCACATCGTGAGAATCTCTCTCTCTCTCTCTTGCTCTCTCGCTCTCTCTTGTTCTCTCCTTCACGCCGGCTCTCTCTTTCTTTCTCTCTTTCGTTACGGCAGATTCTCTCAGACCATCTCTCTCTCTTTTGTCCTCTTCTGTTCAGATTCCTCTCTGGGGTATTCCCCTTTTTTCTGACGCTTTCTGATATCCTGCACAAGCCATCTATGAAATCATTTACTGGTGTCATTAATGTCTCTGTTCTTCAACCCAAACACCCACACCCCTCCCACAGCAGGGTTTTCAGAATGCTGTCACGATGAAATTAGATCTAGAATCACCCCCCACCCCCCCACCCCGGGCCCTCTGCCCCATCTCATCACCCTCACTCCAGCCAAGACAACTCTCGCTCAGTCTCAAATGTCACCTCTGACCTTACAGATACACCCTGTCTCAACACACACACACACACACACACACACTCACACAGATAGATGATTGGATGGATGGATGCACCGTGTTAGACAATTTCAAACCAAAGCATCTAAGTACATATTCTTTAGCGCATACACGCTACAAACCTTATGTAAACATTACTAATAAACAATCAAAGCTTTATGTAGTCATTACTAATACACAACCAAAGCTTTATGTAGTCATTACTAATACGCAATCAAAGCCTTATGTAAACACTACTAACACACAATCAAAGCTTAATGTAGACATCAGTAATGCACAATCAAAGCTTTATGTAGACATTAGTAATACACAATCAAAGCTTTATGTAGACATTAGTAATACACAATCAAAGCTTTATGTAGACATTATTAACGCACAATCAAAGCTTAATGTAGACATCAGTAATACACAATCAAAGCTTTATGTAGACATTAGTAATACACAATCAAAGCTTTATGTAGACATCAGTAATACACAATCAAAGCTTTATGTAGACATTAGTAATACACAATCAAAGCTTTATGTAGACATTATTAACACACAATCAAAGCTTTATGTAGACATTATTAACACACAATCAAAGCTTAATGTAGACATCAGTAACACACAATCAAAGCTTTATGTAGACATTATTAACACACAATCAAAGCTTTATGTACACATTATTAACACACAATCAAAGCTTTATGTATACATTATTAACACACAATCAAAGCTTTGTGTAGACATTAGTAATACACAATCAAAGTTTTATGTAGACATTATTAACGCACAATCAAAGCTTTGTGTAGACATTATTAACACACAATCAAAGCTTTATGTAGACATTATTAACACACAATCAAAGCTTTATGTAGACATTAGTAATACACAATCAAAGCTTAATGTAGACATTATTAACACACAATCAAAGCTTTATGTAGACGTAATCCATTAGATACGTGTCATGGTTATTTTGTTCCGTTGAATATTCTTCAGAAAGTTTAGAAATTTCATCCACCTGCCATCTGATTAGGTTCTTTTAATGTTTTGATAAGCAGTGTCACTGAAATAAATTGCTTCCATACTCTGGAAATACTCTGGAAATAGTCTTGAAAGAATGTAGTAGCGATATTGACTTCCATGAACTTTCCATAGAGGTCCATAAACTTAATTTTGAGTCGAGCAAATTCGCCTACGTTCTATGTTCTAGTACTAATACTAGTCAATGTTCTATGTTCTAGTACTAATACTAGTCAATGTTCTATGTTCTATGTTGAATTATTAGCTTTTTTGAATCAGTGGTGTATTTAAACTTATTAGTTAAGTGTTTCATTGAGGTTCAATCATCTTGAATTATATAAAGATTTTTACTCTCTGTTTACATTGGTATGTGTTTAAATTTTACTTTTAGAATTGATAGAAGATGAGATAAATGATCTTGTTATAATTATCATTTCCAGAATGTTCTCGCCAACTAAGGAAGCCATGAGCTTCCTGGGTTATTCGTAACACATACACAACTGTAGTATTTTATATTTCTACAGCTATAGAAATATAACTGGTTATTTTATCATTTTATGTAGATGGTTTGTATTATGCTTACAAATATATATTTCAAAATGTTTATGTAGAATATCTGTCACTAAAAGGGTTTAATGGATGAGAAATGTTAACTGGAACCAGCTGTGATGTACATATTTCTAACTTTGCTAAAGTTGCATTATTTTGCTGCGCTCACAGTGTTAAATGTAGTTATTGTGAGAAATGTCTTGTAAGCCCCATTTTACAGCACAGGGTAGGTTTACTGTCCGATTCGGGCTTCT
>NC_044497.1:975000-980000 GCF_902362185.1 Chanos chanos | reverse complement strand
AGATCAGGTTGACTATTTAATAAACAGTCATGATTTAGCAAAACCGCTATTACGAAACTTGTAACATCTATAGCCTGTTTTCAAAAAAGGCTAGGCCTACACAGCTTCAAATGTAGCCCATAGGCTCCCAGGTAACATATTATTTTCTCCTTTTTTTTCTCTGCTATCGACTTGAAATCAAACGTGTCCAATGTGTCTTTGCAGCTTGCAATGCGCTGGACATTGTGACCGGCAAGTTTTTAATTTATCTGTTTGTTTGTTTTTTTTTATAAAGTTTACCAGGAAGAAAACGGTAATTACCGGGTAATGGAAACCCTGGTATGTAACGGTCTACTGAAACATGACATCAGAAACACTGTGCAGATATGTTTCATATTTTCACTGAGTGGGGAGGTAATTCTTATACAGTGAACATATACTAAGTTTCCCAGTGCATCCTCTCAATTTAAACCTGAACTCCAAACTCTGCTCTGACCTGCTCCGGTGATGCAAAAATGAACAAGCCAGTGAGAGAGGAGTCATTTGGAGGAAAGAAGCCAATGAGAGCAGAGGAAGTGGTTTGTGAGAATATATTTGAGGAACTGGAGGGTGATAATGCAGTCATTACTTTAATGAAGAGGTTTGTGAGAACATATTTGAGGAACTGGAGGGTGATAATGCAGTCATTACTTTAATGAAGTGGTTTGTGAGAACATATTTGAGGAACTGGAGGGTGATAATGCAGTCATTACTTTAATGAAGTGGTTTGTGAGAACATATTTGAGGAACTGGAGGGTGATAATGCAGTCATTACTTTAATGAAGTGGTTTGTGAGAACATATTTGAGGAACTGGAGGGTGATAATGCAGTCATTACTTTAATGAAGTGGTTTGTGAGAATATGTTTGAGGAACTGGAGGGTGATAATGCAGTCATTACTTTAATGAAGTGGTCTGTGAGAATATGTTTGAGGAACTGGAGGGTGATAATGCAGTCATTACTTTAATGAAGTGGTCTGTGAGAATATGTTTGAGGAACTGGAGGGTGATAATGCAGTCATTACTTTAATGAAGTGGTTTGTGAGAATATATTTGAGGAACTGGAGGGTGATAATGCAGTCATTACTTTAATGAAGCAGTTTGTGAGAATATGTTTGAGGAACTGGAGGGTGATAATGCAGTCATTACTTTAATGAAGTGGTTTGTGAGAACATATTTGAGGAACTGGAGGGTGATAATGCAGTCATTACTTTAATGAAGTGGTTTGTGAGAACATATTTGAGGAACTGGAGGGTGATAATGCAGTCATTACTTTAATGAAGTGGTTTGTGAGAACATATTTGAGGAACTGGAGGGTGATAATGCAGTCATTACTTTAATGAAGTGGTTTGTGAGAACATATTTGAGGAACTGGAGGGTGATAATGCAGTCATTA
This sequence comes from Chanos chanos, assembly GCF_902362185.1. Classification (NCBI taxonomy): domain Eukaryota; kingdom Metazoa; phylum Chordata; class Actinopteri; order Gonorynchiformes; family Chanidae; genus Chanos; species Chanos chanos. The sequence continues at coordinate 978,588 of NC_044497.1, read as the reverse complement.
CTTTAATGAAGTGGTCTGTGAGAATATGTTTGAGGAACTGGAGGGTGATAATGCAGTCATTACTTTAATGAAGTGGTTTGTGAGAATATATTTGAGGAACTGGAGGGTGATAATGCAGTCATTACTTTAATGAAGCAGTTTGTGAGAATATGTTTGAGGAACTGGAGGGTGATAATGCAGTCATTACTTTAATGAAGTGGTTTGTGAGAACATATTTGAGGAACTGGAGGGTGATAATGCAGTCATTACTTTAATGAAGTGGTTTGTGAGAACATATTTGAGGAACTGGAGGGTGATAATGCAGTCATTACTTTAATGAAGAGGTTTGTGAGAACATGTTTGAGGAATTGGAGGGTGATAATGCAGTCATTACTTTAATGAACGTGGGGAACGTCTGGAGGTGCTGATGTGGCTCTAAGTGTCTTACCTACACCTCCTGCAGAGACTGCCCCCAGCACCTGGCCCAGCACCTGGCCTATGTTTTACCTGAAGTTTTTTCCCCATCCCTTCTTTTGTACCTGTCTCAGCAGTGGGCCATTCCACTGTCAGACCACTCGCATTTTTACACAGATCTTCCCCCACACTCATCCTCACACCCGGACCACACACAGGCCCGTTCAGTTGTCCGTCTCTGGTGATCGTAACTGTGATCTGTCCCGTAGGTCTGTCGCCCTCCCCCTCTCCTGCTTGACCATGAGGAGATCTTGTGACATATCTTTCCATGGTAACTGAGAAGGGAAGCAGAGGGCTGGGCAGCAGTCTGCCAAGGCTCCGCCCCCATTTCTGATCTTCCCCGGAGCTCAGGAGGACCGCCTCCCTGTCATCGTGTGTCCATGACACAGTCCTCAGCCAATCAGAGGTCAAGGTGGTTGATATGGAAACTATCAGTGCTGCAGAGCCCCAAGTACACAAATAAATAAACAAATGGAATTAAAAGAATCAGTAACAAAATAACAAAAGACAATATAAAATAAATAAAAACATATATAAAATAGTTGTGAGTATGCGGGTGAAATGGTGTGTGTCTTTAGATGTTTATATCGTGTGTGTGTGTGTGTGTGTGTGTGTGTGTGTGTGTGGGGCTATGTTCATATGGCATGTGTGTGGATGGAGATAAACATACATGTTATTTAATTGTTAAAAACAAATTTTTCATTCATTTAATTGTACTTTGGCGGTCTGTGAAGGCTTCATAACGCATCACTGCCCTCTATAGCCTGAGAGCGGTACTCCCTCATCATCGTCCTCACTGCAGGTGCGAGGGGCGGCGTTAGCGTTTGAGTAAAACGAGACAGGCATTGGCCTGATGTCCACACCAAACACTGAGAGAATGTTCACTTCATTACCATTTATACTTGCATCATCACAGTGGTGCCAGAAGGTTCGTGGACCCTAAAATGATCCAACATTACGTGTCATCACAGGGGAACCACAAGGTTTGTGGACCCTAAAATGATCCAACATTATGTGTCTTTTTGGTAGAAAAAAGTATGCGAATCTTGTCTTTTCCAGTTCAGTAAAGGGGATCATTTGTTTCAGGGGTGTCAGTCAGTGGTATGACCGTCAGGTGTGAGTTTGGGTAGCCCTGCCCTATTTAAGAGTCAGGGGTGTCAGTTAGTGGTATGACTGTCAGGTGTGAGTTTGGGTAGCCCTGCCCTATTTAAGAGTCAGGGGTGTCAGTTAGTGGTATGACCGTAAGGTGTGAGTTTGGGTAGCCCTGCCCTATTTAAGAGTCAGGGGTGTCAGTTAGTGGTATGACTGTCAGGTGTGAGTTTGGGTAGCCCTGCCCTATTTAAGAGTCAGGGGTGTCAGTTAGTGGTATGACTGTCAGGTGTGAGTTTGGGTAGCCCTGCCCTATTTAAGAGTCAGGTTTGTGAACACACACCATGCCTTCATCAAAGGATTTTTCTGAGGAGAAAAAGAGCTGTTGATACTCACTGAGCCAGAAAAAGTTACGAAACCATTTCTACAGACTTTAGGCTTCGCCGATCCACTGTCAGGCAGACAGTACACAAAACTCAACACCATTATTACTCTCTCCAGGAGTAGGCATCCAACAAAAGTCACTTCCATGACCGGGGCTGATGACACGCTGGGGGATCCCAGAGAATCCCAGGGTAACGTTTAAGGATCTACAGGCCCCTGTAGTCCATCATCAGGGAGACACTGAGCAGAACAGTGCCCACCATCAGGCAGACACTGAACAGGACGGTGCCCACCATCAGGCAGACACTGAACAGGACGGTGCCCACCATCAGGCAGACACTGAACAGGACGGTGTGGACAGGAGGAGAAGAAAGAGAAAATCACCTCACTACTGGAAGAACATCGTTGTCTGTTTAAAGTTTGCTAAAGATCTCTAAAGATGCATGAGCCAGAAGACTACGGGACACACTACGTTCTGTGGACGGAGGAGTCAAAACTAGAACTTTGTTAAGTGAGAAACGTTGTTTGGCAGAAAGCAAACACTGCATTCCAACATGTGAAGCTCAGCCCAGGTGTCAAACACGGTGGTTGTTTGAGCCTGCTCTTCCGACCTGGGACGAGGACGGATCGCCATCATTGACACAACTGGGAATTTTGGATTCTACCAACAAATTAATTTTGGATTCTACAGGAGAAACTCAGGGTAACTGTCCATACACTGAAGCTCAGCAGAAGTTGGGTCTTTTAGCGAAACAGTGAGCCCACAGGCACAAGTCATCCTACCAAAGAATGGCTGAAGCAGAAATGTCACATTTTGGAATGACTGAGTCAATGCCCAGACCTCAGTCCAACATAAATGTTATGGCGAGACCTGAGACATGGAGACCAACCAGCATCACTGATCTGAAGCACAACTGTGAGGAGGAATGGGTCAAACTTTCCCCAAGCTGATGTTTGGGACGGATCAAAAGTTACTGTAAATGTTGGAGTCATTGCTGTTAAAGGGGGTCACAGCAGTTAAAAGCTTTTTCCAACACAGACGTTTAATGTCAGATCATTGTCATCAATAAATGAATGACGCCTAAAATGTGGGTGTTCTTTTATCGGGTCTCTTTGTCTCTACTTTTATGACCTGAATGGAGATCTAATCTCATTTTAGGTCAAGTCTATGGAGAAATTCAGAAAATTCTAAAAGGCTCACAAACTTTCTAGCACCGCTGCACAGACAGTCCATTCTCAGAGAGAGAGAGAGAGAGAGAGAGAGAGAGAGAGAGAGAGAGAGAGAGAGGCAGAGAGAGAGAGAGAGAGAGAGACAGACAGACAGAGAGAGAGAGAGAGAGAGAGAGAGAGACAGAGAGAGAGAGAGGCAGAGAGAGAGAGAGAGAGAGAGAGAGAGAGAAAGGGAGAGAGAGAGACGGAGAGAGAGAGAGAGAGAGAGGGAGAGAGAGAGAGAGGGAGAGAGAGACAGAGAGAGAGACAGAGAGAGAGACAGAGAGAGAGAGAGAGAGAGAGAGAGGGAGAGAGGGAGAGATAGAGAGAGGGAGAGAATAAAAGACAATAAAATACATTAGAGTGTAAGGACGCTGGCAGAGTCAGTGTTGCTCAAGGCAAGTCAGATCTCAGCGTCTTTTACTTCTCCACGTATTCCCGAATGTTTCAAAA
>NC_044497.1:962500-965000 GCF_902362185.1 Chanos chanos | reverse complement strand
GGCCGAGAGACAGTAAGTCTGTTGTCTTAGTTTAGTAAGGAGCCTAGAGACAGTAAGTCTGTTGTCTAAGTTTAGTAAAGGGCTGAGAGACAGTAAGTCTGTTGTCTCAGTTTAGTAAGGGGCCTAGAGACAGTAAGTCTGTTGTCTTAGTTTAGTAAGGGGCCTAGAGACAGTAAGTCTGTTGACTTAGTTTAGTAAGGGGCCTAGAGACAGTAAGTCTGTTGTCTTAGTTTAGTAAGGGGCCTAGAGACAGTAAGTCTATTGTCTTAGTTTAGTAAGGGGCCGAGAGACAGTAAGTCTGTTGTCTTAGTTTAGTAAGGGGCCTAGAGACAGTAAGTCTGTTGTCTTAGTTTAGTAAGGAGCCTAGAGACAGTAAGTCTGTTGTCTAAGTTTAGTAAAGGGCTGAGAGACAGTAAGTCTGTTGTCTCAGTTTAGTAAGGGGCCTAGAGACAGTAAGTCTGTTGTCTTAGTTTAGTAAGGGGCCTAGAGACAGTAAGTCTGTTGACTTAGTTTAGTAAGGGGCCTAGAGACAGTAAGTCTGTTGTCTTAGTTTAGTAAGGGGCCTAGAGACAGTAAGTCTGTTGTCTTAGTTTAGTAAGGGGCCGAGAGACAGTAAGTCTGTTGTCTTAGTTTAGTAAGGGGCCTAGAGACAGTAAGTCTGTTGTCTTAGTTTAGTAAGGGGCCGAGAGACAGTAAGTCTGTTGTCTTAGTTTAGTAAAGGGCTGAGAGACAGTAAGTCTGTTGTCTTAGTTTAGTAAGGGGCCGAGAGACAGTAAGTCTGTTGTCTTAGTTTAGTAAGGGGCCTAGAGACAGTAAGTCTGTTGTCTTAGTTTAGTAAGGGGCTTAGAGACAGTAAGTCTGTTGTCTTAGTTTAGTAAGGGGCCTAGAGACAGTAAGTCTGTTGTCTTAGTTTAGTAAGGGGCCTAGAGACAGTAAGTCTGTTGTCTTAGTTTAGTAAGGGGCCGAGAGACAGTAAGTCTGTTGTCTTAGTTTAGTAAGAGGCTGAGAGACAGTAAGTCTGTTGTCTTAGTTTAGTAAGGGGCCTAGAGACAGTAAGTCTGTTGTCTTAGTTTAGTAAGGGGCCTAGAGACAGTAAGTCTGTTGTCTTAGTTTAGTAAAGGGCTGAGAGACAGTAAGTCTGTTGTCTTAGTTTAGTAAGGGGCTTAGAGACAGTAAGTCTGTTGTCGTAGTTTAGTAAGGGGCCTACAGACAGTAAGTCTGTTGTCTTAGTTTAGTAAGGGGCCTAGAGACAGTAAGTCTGTTGTCTTAGTTTAGTAAAGGGCTGAGAGACAGTAAGTCTGTTGTCTTAGTTTAGTAAGGGGCCTAGAGACAGTAAGTCTGTTGTCTTAGTTTAGTAAGGGGCCGAGAGACAGTAAGTCTGTTGTCTTTGTTTAGTAAAGGGCTGAGAGACAGTAAGTCTGTTGTCTTAGTTTAGTAAGGGGCCGAGAGACAGTAAGTCTGTTGTCTTAGTTTAGTAAGGGGCCTACAGACAGTAAGTCTGTTGTCTTAGTTTAGTAAGGGGCCGAGAGACAGTAAGTCTGTTGTCTTAGTTTAGTAAGGGGCCTAGAAACAGTAAGTCTGTTGTCTTAGTTTAGTAAGGGGCCGAGAGACAGTAAGTCTGTTGTCTTAGTTTAGTAAGGGGCCTAGAGACAGTAAGTCCGTTGTCTTAGTTTGGTAAGGGGCCGAGAGACAGTAAGTCTGTTGTCTTAGTTTAGTAAGGGGCCTAGAGACAGTAAGTCTGTTGTCTTAGTTTAGTAAGGGGCTGAGAGACAGTAAGTCTGTTGTCTTAGTTTAGTAAGGGGCCGAGAGACAGTAAGTCTGTTGTCTTAGTTTAGTAAGGGGCCTAGAGACAGTAAGTCTGTTGACTTAGTTTAGTAAAGGGCTGAGAGACAGTAAGTCTGTTGTCTTAGTTTAGTAAAGGGCTGAGAGACAGTAAGTCTGTTGTCTTAGTTTAGTAAAGGGCCTAGAGACAGTAAGTCTGTTGTCTTAGTTTAGTAAAGGGCTGAGAGACAGTAAGTCTGTTGTCTTAGTTTAGTAAGGGGCCGAGAGACAGTAAGTCTGTTGACTTAGTTTAGTAAAGGGCTGAGAGACAGTAAGTCTGTTGTCTTAGTTTAGTAAGGGGCTGAGAGACAGTAAGTCTGTTGTCTTAGTTTAGTAAAGGGCTGAGAGACAGTAAGTCTGTTGCCTTAGTTTAGTAAAGGGCTGAGAGACAGTAAGTCTGTTGTCTTAGTTTAGTAAGGGGCCGAGAGACAGTAAGTCTGTTGTCTTAGTTTAGTAAAGGGCTGAGAGACAGTAAGTCTGTTGTCTTAGTTTAGTAAGGGGCTGAGAGACAGTAAGTCTGTTGTCTTAGTTTAGTAAAGGGCTGAGAGACAGTAAGTCTGTTGTCTTAGTTTAGTAAGGGGCCTAGAGACAGTAAGTCTGTTGTCTTAGTTTAGTAAGGGGCCTAGAGACAGTAAGTCTGTTGACTTAGTTTAGTAAGGGGCCTAGAGACAGTAAGTCT
>NC_044497.1:950000-960000 GCF_902362185.1 Chanos chanos | reverse complement strand
TTGATGCTCTTCTTCTTACTGGACTTATGGAGAGAGTCTGTACTGCTCGCAGATATGCCTCCATCCACTGAGAGACTGGACACAAACAGAGACATTACGAGAACATTGTGGGCTGCACAGTGGCTTAGTGGTTAGCACTGTTGTCTCACACCAAGAAGGCCCTGGGTTCAAATCCAGGTGCCTCCTGTGTGGGTTTGCATGTTCTCCCTGTGTTTGTGTGGGTTTCCTCTGGGTGCTCCTGTTTCTTTCTACCATCAAAAGGATTAGTACTCCTGTCAGAGGCTGTGACTGGCATTGGTCCCTGGGCACCTGGGCAGCTGCCCACCACTCCAAGCTCGAGTGTGTGTGTGCGACCAGTAAAGTACTAACCTCTCTTCTCTTTTATATGTACTGCATTATCAAACACACACACACACACACAGAGCTATTTTCATTATTTTACTTGCTGTATTTAAATTTGAAGAGGAACTAGAATGACTGACTGACCTTTGGAACTCACGGTGATCATCCAGACCCGCCCCTGGGTGTGTGTGAGTCATTCTGTCCAATCGCAACGCTCGTGGCACGGGGGGCGGAGCTGAATCCACCAGAACCAGAGCTTTCTCGTCGTCTTTGCTGTTCTGGAATCAGACACAAATAAGGTGTGACCACAGGCGTACTCATACTGTCCTGCTGAGTCCAAATGAATGATGTGACAGTACTGTGAGACAGGGTCAGTGTCATACATGAGTGCGGTGCTTGGTTTTGGACTTCCTGTTGTCAGTGCAGTTTTGAGCCGTGTGGTGTCCCATAATCCCCCTGTGCTATGTGTAAGACTGTGCGTAATGTTAGCTCTGGAGTAGCTCGTTACAGAGAATCTACGTGTAAACTCTGTCTCCTCCTTATTAAGGCTATCACATCAGTCTCGTCAGTACCGCAATGTCGTTTTCACACAGACCATTGCATGCGCTGAAATATAGATTGTGTTATTATGATCATTTCACTATTATTTATTATTTTTGTTTATTTAAGAGGCTGTAGCAACATGAGTGCTCAGTGTTAGTGGTCAAATCCTTCTCACAGTCCTTCACTTCACTCCGGCAGAGTACAGACTGTCACTGTCAGTCTGCTCGTGACTTTAACTTCACTCTGGCAGAGTACAGACTGTCACTGTCAGTCTGCCCGTGACTTTAACTTCACTCCGGCAGAGTACAGACTGTCACTGTCAGTCTGCTCGTGAATTTAACTTCACTCCGGCAGAGTACAGACTGTCACTGTCAGTCTGCTCGTGACTTTAACTTCACTCCGGCAGAGTACAGACTGTCACTGTCAGTCTGCCCGTGACTTTAACTTCACTCCGGCAGAGTACAGACTGTCACTGTCAGTCTGCTCGTGACTTTAACTTCACTCCGGCAGAGTACAGACTGTCACTGTCAGTCTGCCCGTGACTTTAACTTCACTCTGGCAGAGTACAGACTGTCACTGTCAGTCTGCTCGTGACTTTAACTTCACTCCGGCAGAGTACAGACTGTCACTGTCAGTCTGCCCGTGACTTTAACTTCACTCCGGCAGAGTACAGACTGTCACTGTCAGTCTGCCCGTGACTTTAACTTCACTCCGGCAGAGTACAGACTGTCACTGTCAGTCTGCCCGTGACTTTAACTTCACTCCGGCAGAGTACAGACTGTCACTGTCAGTCTGCCCGTGACTTTAACTTCACTCCGGCAGAGTACAGACTGTCACTGTCAGTCTGCCCGTGACTTTAACTTCACTCGGCAGAGTACAGACTGTCACTGTCAGTCTGCTCGTGACTTTAACTTCACTCCGGCAGAGTATAGACTGTCACTGTCAGTCTGCTCATGACTTTAACTTCACTCCGGCAGAGTACAGACTGTCACTGTCAGTCTGCTCGTGGCTTTAACTTCACTCCGGCAGAGTATAGACTGTCACTGTCAGTCTGCTCGTGACTTTACTCTCTCTGTTCTCTTCTCCTGCTCTACACTCAACCCTCTGAACCAAGACCCTGAAACTGACCAGACTGAGCTTTGTGTACTGTTAGACCCGAGATGAAAATAATAAACATATAGTCAACTTTCCAGGCAATCCCCTGTGCACAGCCATGACGACACAGACACCTCTGTCCCAGAACCTGTCTGTCACACACAGACACCTCTGTCTCAGTACCTGTCTGTCACACACAGACACCTCTGTCCCAGAACCTGTCTGTCACACACAGGCACCTCTGTCCCAGAACCTGTCTGTCACACACAGGCACCTCTGTCCCAGAACCTGTCTGTCACACACAGGCACCTCTGTCCCAGAACCTGTCTGTCACACACAGACACCTCTGTCCCAGTACCTGTCTGTCACACACAGACACCTCTGTCCCAGTACCTGGCTGTTACACACAGACACCTCTGTCCTAGTACCTGTCTGTTACACACAGACACCTCTGTCCCAGTACCTGTCTGTCATACACAGACACAGACACCTCTGTCCCAGTACCTGTCTGTCACACACAGACACCTCTGTCCTAGTACCTGTCTGTTACACACAGACACCTCTGTCCCAGTACCTGTCTGTCATACACAGACACAGACACCTCTGTCCCAGTACCTGTCTGTCACACACAGACACCTCTGTCCCAGTACCTGGCTGTTACACACAGACACCTCTGTCCCAGTACCTGTCTGTCATACACAGACACAGACACCTCTGTCCCAGTACCTGGCTGTTACACACAGACACCTCTGTCCTAGTACCTGTCTGTTACACACAGACACCTCTGTCCCAGTACCTGTCTGTCATACACAGACACAGACACCTCTGTCCCAGTACCTGGCTGTTACACACAGACACCTCTGTCCCAGTACCTGTCTGTCATACACAGACACAGACACCTCTGTCCCAGTACCTGGCTGTTACACACAGACACCTCTGTCCTAGTACCTGTCTGTTACACACAGACACCTCTGTCCCAGTACCTGTCTGTCATACACAGACACAGACACCTCTGTCCCAGTACGTGTCTGTCACACACAGACACCTCTGTCCCAGTACCTGGCTGTCATACGCAGACACAGACACCTCTGTCCCAGTACCTGTCTGTCACACACAGGCACCTCTGTCCCAGAACCTGTCTGTCACACACAGGCACCTCTGTCCCAGAACCTGTCTGTCACACACAGACACCTCTGTCCCAGAACCTGTCTGTCACACACAGGCACCTCTGTCCCAGAACCTGTCTGTCACACACAGACACCTCTGTCCTAGTACCTGTCTGTCACACATAGACACCTCTGTCCCAGTACCTGTCTGTTACACACAGACACCTCTGTCCCAGTACCTGTCTGTCATACACAGACACAGACACCTCTGTCCCAGTACCTGTCTGTCACACACAGACACCTCTGTCTCAGTACCTGTCTGTCATACGCAGACACAGACACCTCTGTCCCAGTACCTGTCTGTCACACACAGACACCTCTGTCCCAGTACCTGTCTGTCACACACAGACACAGACACCTCTGTCCCAGTACCTGTCTGTCACACACAGACACAGACACCTCTGTCCTAGTACCTGGCTGTTACACACAGATACAGAAACCTATGTTCCAGTACCTGTCTGTCACACATAGACACCTCTGTCCCAGTACCTGTCTTTCACACATAGACACCTCTGTCCCAGTACCTGTCTGTCACACACAGACACAGACACCTCTGTCCCAGTACCTGTCGTCCACACACACACACACACACACACACACACACACATACAGATAGATACCTCTGTCCCAGTACCTGTCTGTCACACATAGACACAGACACAGACACCTCTGTCCCAGTACCTGTCGTTCACACACACAGACACAGACACCTCTGTCCCAGTACGTGTCTGTCACATACAGATACAGACACTTCTGTCCCAGTACTTGTCTGTCACACACAGATGCACAGACACCTCTGTCCTAGTACCTGGCTGTTACACACAGATACAGAAACCTATGTTCCAGTACCTGTCTGTCACACATAGACACCTCTGTCCCAGTACCTGTCTTTCACACATAGACACCTCTGTCCCAGTACCTGTCTGTCACACACAGACACAGACACCTCTGTCCCAGTACCTGTCGTCCACACACACACACACACACACACACACACACACACATACAGATAGATACCTCTGTCCCAGTACCTGTCTGTCACACATAGACACAGACACAGACACCTCTGTCCCAGTACCTGTCGTTCACACACACAGACACAGACACCTCTGTCCCAGTACGTGTCTGTCACATACAGATACAGACACTTCTGTCCCAGTACTTGTCTGTCACACACAGATGCACAGACACCTCTGTCCCGGTACCTGTCTGTCACACATAGACACAGACACCTCTGTCCCAGAACCTGTCTGTCACACACAGACACACACAGACACCTCTGTCCCAGTACCTGTCAGTCACACATAGACACCTCTGTCCCAGTACCTGTCTGTCACACACAGACACACAGACATCTCAGTCCAAGTACCTGTCTGTCACACACAGACACAGACACCTCTGTCCCAGTACCTGTCTGTCACACACAGACACAGACACCTCTGTCCCAGTACCTGTCTGTCACACATAGACACCTCTGTCCAAGTACCTGTCTGTCACACACAGACACAGACACCTCTGTCCCAGTACCTGTCTGTCACACACAGACACAGACACCTCTGTCCCAGTACCTGTCTGTCACACATAGACACCTCTGTCCCAGTACCTGTCTGTCACACACAGACACAGACACCTCTGTCCCAGTACCTGTCTGTCAGGGTCTCTAGCAGGTGAGCCTGAGGGGAGCTGTGGGGTGGATGGATCAGAGCTGGGGGGTGAGGGAGAGGCCAGGGTGGAGGAGGTGAGTGATGGAGTGATGATACCCCTCCCTCCGTCTCTTCCTCCGCCTAGTGAGGATGGAGGGATGAGAGGATCATCCACGACCACACTGCTGACACGGCTCTCAATCTCCTCTGCTCTCAGTTCAGTGCTCTCCTTCTCCTCCTGAATGAGCCTGAGAGACAGACAGACAGAGAAACAGACAATTCAGTGCTTTATTCCTCCCCCTGAATGAGCCTCAGAGAGACACACAGACAGACAGACAGACAGAGAGACAGACAGACAGAGAGACAGACAATTCAGTGCTTTACTCCTCCTCCTGAATGAGCCTCAGAGACACACACAGACAGACAGACAGAGAGACAGACAGACAGAGAGACAGACAATTCAGTGCTTTATTCCTCCTCCTGAATGAGCCTCAGAGACACACACAGACAGACAGACAGAGAGAGAGACAGACAATTCAGTGCTTTATTCCTCCTCCTGAATGAGCCTGAGAGACACAGATAGATTAGTGTGTACACTACAGATTATAACGTATTGGAGATGTATATAGAGTGTGTAAACTACAGACTGTAAAGTACTGGGGATGTGTATAGAGTGTGTAAACTACAGACTGTAAAGTACTGGGGATGTGTATAGAGTGTGTAAACTACAGACTGTAAAGTATTGGGGATGTATATAGAGTGTGTAAACTACAGACTGTAAAGTATTGGAGATGTATATATAGTGTAAAGTGTTGGAGATGTATATATAGTGTAAAGTGTTGGAGATGTATATATAGTGTAAAGTGTTGGGGATGTATATAGAGTGTAAAGTGTTGGGGATGTATATAGAGTGTAAAGTGTTGGAGATGTATATATAGTGTAAAGTATTGGAGATGTATATATAGTGTAAAGTGTTGGAGATGTATATATAGTGTAAAGTATTGGAGATGTATATATAGTGTAAAGTGTTGGGGATGTATATATAGTGTAAAGTGTTGGGGATGTATATAGAGTGTGTAAACTACAGACTGTAAAGTATTGGAGATGTATATAGGGTGTAAAGTGCTGGGGATGTATATAGAGTGTAAAGTGTTGGAGATGTATATATAGTGTAAAGTATTGGAGATGTATATATAGTGTAAAGTGTTGGAGATGTATATATAGTGTAAAGTGTTGGGGATGTATATAGAGTGTAAAGTGTTGGGGATGTATATAGAGTGTAAAGTGTTGGGGATGTATATAGAGTGTGTAAACTACAGACTGTACAGTACTGGGGATGTATATATAGTGTAAAGTATTGGGGATGTATATAGAGTGTAAAGTGTTGGGGATGTATATAGAGTGTAAAGTGTTGGAGATGTATATATAGTGTAAAGTGTTGGGGATGTATATAGAGTGTAAAGTGTTGGAGATGTATATAGAGTGTAAAGTATTGGAGATGTATATATAGTGTAAAGTATTGGAGATGTATATAGAGTGTAAAGTGTTGGAGATGTATATATAGTGTAAAGTATTGGAGATGTATATATAGTGTAAAGTGTTGGAGATGTATATATAGTGTAAAGTGTTGGGGATGTATATATAGTGTAAAGTGTTGGAGATGTATATATAGTGTAAAGTGTTGGGGATGTATATAGAGTGTAAAGTGTTGGGGATGTATATAGAGTGTGTAAACTACAGACTGTACAGTACTGGGGATGTATATATAGTGTAAAGTATTGGGGATGTATATAGAGTGTAAAGTGTTGGGGATGTATATAGAGTGTAAAGTGTTGGGGATTTATATAGAGCGTGATATAAGGTCCACTGTCAGAGGGCGGCTGAGTGTTACATGACACAGAGACAGGGAGAAATATGTAAGGTTGTCTTAAACTCTCTGCCTGATCAGCCTCTACTGTCATTATGTCAACAAGTGTGTGACGTTTCCATGATAGACAGGGAGTAGATTACATCCTATAGAGACTACACTATAGAGTATAGGGAGCAGATTATACAGTACAGAAAGCAAATTATGGGGTATAGGGAGTAAATTATGGAGTGCAGGGTGTAGATTACACACAATAGTGAGTAGATTACAGACTATATTGAGTACAATGTAGAGTATACAGAGCAGTTTATAGAGTGTAGGGAGTATATTATACATTATTGGGGATATATTATGTGGTAGAGGGAGTAGATTGCAGATTATAGTAGGTAAATTATAGAGTCTGGTGCGTAGATTAGGGAATCTGGATAGGGAGAAGGGTATAGGGATTAGACTATACAGAGTTAGGAGTAGATTATGGGGTACAGGGAACAGATTATAGAGAGTAGGGAGTAGATTATGCAGTATGGATATTGTAAGATGTAGCGGGTAGTTTATGGAGTGTAGGGGCTAGATTACAGAGTGAGATTATAAAGTGTGTGGGGGCGTAAAACACTCACTTGATCTCCTTGTTAATGGCCTCCAGTTGTTCCTGCAGCATAATGGCCAGAGTCTGGACATCTGTCTGTCCACTGGGCGACAGCAGCTCCGAGCCAACGAGCCTCTCCCCTTCCTCATCCTCCTCCTCCTCATCAGAGCACCCACTGCCATCCCATTCCCCATACTACAGACGGAGATGGAGCAGTTAGAGAAATCGAATTTAAAATTAGCATTGGTACTAATTCCTACCTTCGCTCCCGACAGTAACAAATACCCTTTGTAATACTACACCTACTTTGTAGTGCTACTACTGCTACTGCTACTGCTAATAATAATAATAATAATAATAATGATAATAATAATAACACTTCAAAATAGGGTTTGACCATAATGCCATCATAAAGCCAATAGTCAGTGCTTATCTGACTTACGAATGAAGCATTTTCCAGGGAAGTTTGATATGTGTATTATACATCAGAACCTGTGTCACATATTAATAATGATAATAATAATAATAATAATAATAATAATAATAATAACCATAATAATGACACTATAGCATGTCTGTCAGTCACAGAAAGGCAGAGGCTACGATATCATCACCTTGCCAGGTTCCTCCCTGGAGTGACCCCAGCGACCCCGGTGTGACCTACGGCCTGTTGTGGCACCTGAGCTGCTATACCCGGCCGGGAGAGACCCGCCAGGCGGGAGAAACCGCAGCTCGGACACTGAGCCTGGGAGAGACCGCCGGAAGAGGGTGGAGGGCAGGGAACTGGCACTGCCCGTCCTAATCCAAAAAGAAAACAATCAGATCCGTGCTACAGCTCTGATAAACACAGAACTACACAGTGAGCATGTCTGAGACTACAGGCACAAGTGACAGAGACAAGGTGCCTCTTTTGAATGGATCAAAGCCTCCAAGTTCAGGAGACCAAAATAAACACCAAAACAAGTGTGGAAGCCAGAGGAGGATGGGTTGCCCCCTCTGAGTCTTGGTCCGTCTCACGGTTTCTGCTTCATTTGTCCTCCACTCTCTGTGTTACTGGCTTTGTTAGTTCACTGTGTTCACTGTGAGGATTCACTGATGAACATCGGATTTTGTTTGCCAGCATATAATCTGCGTTTGCTTGTGCTTTTGAACATACTGAGCATCTCTAACCTGGAGTAGGTGGAAGATCTTCCCCTGAGCTGGTCTAACTCCAGCTGAACCCTCTCCAGCTCAGCTATCAGCTGGTCCTGTGTGTGAGACAAACAGAACCAGAGACAGGGTATTGGTACTTTTTATACTCGATATCGTGTAATGCGTGTTGTGTAGTACGTGTAGAAAACAGAAGACCTTGTTTGCTAAAAGGTCATCTTGAATCTTCTTCATGTTGGCCAGCTCCTCTGAGAGAGTGTTCTGAAGGTGGACGAGAAGAAGAGAGGAATTCAGAACAGACGGACGGAAAATTCATATGGAGAAAACAGGCATATGAGAGCATACTGTTTTTATCATTTGCAGTGAGTTTGCTTGTGTTGGTCGATGTGTTAGTTTGCTTGTGTTGGTTGCTGTGTTACTTTTCTTGTGTTGGACGCTGTGTTAGTTTGCTTGTGTTGGTCGCTATGTTAGTTTGCCTGTGTTGGTCTCTGTGTTAGTTTGCTTGTGTTGGTCGCTGTGTTCGTTTGCCTGTGTTGGTCGCTGTGTTAGTTTGCCTATGTTGGACGCTGTGTTAGTTTGCTTGTGTTGATCGCTATGTTAGTTTGCTTGTGTTGGTCGCTGTGTTAGTTTGCCTGTGTTGGTTGCTGTGCTCGTTTGCCTGTGTTGGTCGCTGTGTTAGTTTGCTTGTGTATGTCGCTGTGTTAGTTCACCTGTGTTGGTCGCTGTGTTAGTTTGCCTATGTTGGACGCTGTGTTAGTTTGCTTGTGTTGATCGCTATGTTAGTTTGCTTGTGTTGGTCGCTGTGTTAGTTTGCCTGTGTTGGTTGCTGTGCTCGTTTGCCTGTGTTGGTCGCTGTGTTAGTTTGCTTGTGTTGATCGCTATGTTAGTTTGCTTGTGTTGGTCGCTGTGTTAGTTTGCCTGTGTTGGTTGCTGTGCTCGTTTGCCTGTGTTGGTCGCTGTGTTAGTTTGCTTGTGTATGTCGCTGTGTTAGTTCACCTGTGTTGGTCGCTGTGTTCGTTTGCCTGTGTTGGTCGCTATGTTAGTTTGCCTGTGTTGGTCGCTGTGTTAGTTTGTCTGTGTTGGTCGCTGTGTTCGTTTGCCTGTGTTGGTCGCTGTGTTAGTTTGCTTGTGTTGGTCGCTGTGTTCGTTTGCCTGTGTTGGTCGCTGTGTTAGTTTGCTTGTGTTGGTCGCTGTGTTCGTTTGCTTGTGTTGGACGCTGTGTTCGTTTGCCTGTGTTAGTCGCTGTGTTAGTTTGCCTGTGTTGGTCGCTGTGTTAGTTTGCTTGTGTTGATCGCTATGTTAGTTTGCTTGTGTTGGTCGCTGTGTTCGTTTGCCTGTGTTGGTTGCTGTGCTCGTTTGCCTGTGTTGGTCGCTGTGTTAGTTTGCTTGTGTATGTCGCTGTGTTAGTTCACCTGTGTTGGTCGCTGTGTTAGTTTGCCTATGTTGGACGCTGTGTTAGTTTGCTTGTGTTGATCGCTATGTTAGTTTGCTTGTGTTGGTCGCTGTGTTAGTTTGCCTGTGTTGGTTGCTGTGCTCGTTTGCCTGTGTTGGTCGCTGTGTTAGTTTGCTTGTGTATGTCGCTGTGTTAGTTCACCTGTGTTGGTCGCTG
>NC_044497.1:900000-920000 GCF_902362185.1 Chanos chanos | reverse complement strand
CTTTGCTCTGTGGACTACCGGCTTTGACCTGGATTACACTCTGTTTTTGAGTTTGCCACCTGATTTGGATATCCTCTGATAAAATTTGATTCTGCCTCATTGGGTCTGTGATTGGGTCTTGGCCTGTGAATCCTAACAGAGAGAGAGAGAGAGATAGAAAGAGAAAAGAGAAAGAGAAGAGGAGGAGGAGAGAGAGAAAGAGAGAGAGAGAAAGAGAGAGAGAGAGAGAGAAGTCACACCTGGCTGCTCATTGGGAGATAGGAGATTGTAGCGACACTGGAGGCTTGGCTGACTCTGTCGTGCTCTTCCATTCTGTGGAGTAGGAAACAGAGCAGGAGAGAGAGAGAGAGAGGGGGGGGGGAGCAGGAGAGAGAGAGAGAGAGAGAGAGAGGGAGAGAGAGAGAGAGAGAGAGAGAGAGAGAGAGAGAGGTGGTTGCAGTAACAGTAGCAGTACAGATTTAATGGAATTACTAGAATGGTTGAAAACACAGTGACCTGTGACGAGAAAACTGTCAGTCATAAACTGGAACCTCTTCACTGTCAAGCCACACACTGCATAAGGACACACTACATATAAACATACACTGTATAACCACACGCTGTATAATCACACACTGTATAACCACACACTGTATAATCACACACTGCATTATCACACACTGCATAAGGACACACTACATATAAACATACACTGTATAACCACACACTGTATAATCACACACTGTATAACCACACACTGTATAATCACACACTGCATTATCACACACTGCATAAGGACACACTACATATAAACATACAGTGTATAACCACACACTGTATAATCACACACTGCATTATCACACACTGCATAAGGACACACTACATATAAACATACACTGTAGAACCACACACTGTATAATCACACAGTGTATAACCACACACTGTATAACAACACACTGTATAATCACACACTGCATTATCACACACTGCATAAGGACACACTACATATAAACATACACTGTATAACCACACACTGTATAATCACACACTGTATAACCACATACTGTATAACCACACACTGCATAAGGACACACTACATATAAACATACACTGTTTAACCACACACTGTATAATCACACACTGTATAACCACACACTGTATAATCACACACTGTATAATCACACACTGCATTATCACACACTGTATAATCACACACAGTTTCTTTATGTGTGTGTGTGTGTGTGTGTGTGAGGTTCAATGGACTACTGTTCAGTGCTGTAGAGTGTTCAGTGCTGTAGAGTGTTCAGTGCTGTAGAGTGTTCAGTGCTGTAGAGTGCTCAGTGCTGTATAGTGTTCAGTGTTACAGGTTGTTCTTAGTTTGTTTTCACTCTTAATTCTCAAAACCATAGTCGGGCGCACAGTGGTGCAGTGGGTAGCGCTGTTGCCTCACAGCAGTAAGGTTTGATTCCCGGCCGGGCAGCCAGCGTCCTTTCTGTGTGGAGTTTGCATGTTAGTGAAGTAGTCAAGTCAAGTAAAGCTTTATTGTCATCTGAGCCATATACAGTACAGCACACAGCAGAGACAAAGTGTCATCCTCCTTAGACCAAATGCTCTCCCCGTGTCTGCGTGGGTCTCCTCCAGGAGCTCCGGTTTCCTCCCACAGTCCAAAGACATGTAAGTCAGGTGAACTGGAGACACTAAATTGCCCCTTGGTGTGAATGTCTGTGTGGATGTGTTTGTCCGTGTTTCTGGCCTGTGATGGACTGGCGACCTCTCCAGGGTGTTTCCCGACCTTTTGCCCAGTGAGCGCTGGGATAGGCTCCAGCACCCCTGCGACTCTAATTAAGATAAACGGCTTTGAAAATGAGTGAGTGAGAGTCATTGTCAGTGAAAGAGAAAACCAACAACAACACCATACTGCTTCTCTGTCTGCACTGACTGCATCTCCTCTCAGTGCCTCTGCACTGACCGCGTCTGTGTCCGCCCTGTCTTCTCTGACTGCGTCTGCTCTCAGTGCCTCTGCACTGACCGCGTCTGTGTCCGCCCTGTCTTCTCTGATTGCGTCTGTGTCCGCCCTGTCTTCTCTGACTGCGTCTGCTCTCAGTGCCTCTGCACTGACTGCATCTGCACTGATTGTGTCCACCCTGACTGTCTCTAAACCGACTGTGTACGCTAGTGATTCTTTTCTATTCACTTATTTTCTGTCCGTTTTGTGGTGACAGAAGACAGGATAGTACATGGCACCAAACCGAAGTTCTGAGTTTTCAGCTGGTTCTCAGATTTATTCAACCAAAAACTGATTCAGATCCTACACCCAAACAAGCACATTAGTCAAGACCTACCCAGATCAGGCCTCACTGAAATTTTACAGAGGATCTCTGGTGACATGCCTAAGACTGATTTAGCCAGTGCGTTGTATTATAGTAGTCTAAGACTGATTTAGCCAGTGCATTGTATTATATTAGCCTAAGACTGATTTAGCCAGTGCGTTGTATTATATTAGTCTAAGACTGATTTAGCCAGTGCGTTGTATTGTATTAGTCTAAGACTGATTTAGCCAGTGCATTGTATTATAGTAGTCTAAGACTGATTTAGCCAGTGCGTTGTATTATATTAGTCTAAGACTGATTTAGCCAGTGCGTTGTATTATAGTAGTCTAAGACTGATTTAGCCAGTGCGTTGTATTATATTAGTCTAAGACTGATTTAGCCAGTGCGTTGTATTATATTAGTCTAAGACTGATTTAGCCAGTGCATTGTATTATATTAGTCTAAGACTGATTTAGCCAGTGCGTTGTATTATAGTAGTCTAAGACTGATTTAGCCAGTGCGTTGTATTATAGTAGTCTAAGACTGATTTAGCCAGTGCGTTGTATTATAGTAGTCTAAGACTGATTTAGCCAGTGCATTGTATTATATTAGTCTAAGACTGATTTAGCCAGTGCGTTGTATTATATTAGTCTAACTCTGATTTAGCCAGTGCGTTGTATTATAGTAGTCTAAGACTGATTTAGCCAGTGCATTGTATTATATTAGTCTAAGACTGATTTAGCCAGTGCATTGTATTATAGTAGTCTAAGACTGATTTAGCCAGTGCGTTGTGTTATATTAGTATAAGACTGATTTAGCCAGTGCGTTGTATTATATTAGTCTAAGACTGATTTAGCCAGTGCGTTGTATTATATTAGTCTAAGACTGATTTAGCCAGTGCGTTGTATTATATTAGTCTAAGACTCATTTAGCCAGTGCTTGTCCATTCTACAGATACTTAAAAATGTCCAAAAAAGTGTTTCCATGTATCACACCCAAAGTACAGATCCATTGAGGACATAGAAACTTAAGCCTAACACACACACACACACAGGCATGCATCCATACGGCGGAGTGATTAATTTGAATCCGCGAGATGAAAGACAGATGAGAGAAGTAATGGTACAAACCTACAGTAGCTCTACCCAGAACTGCCCACTGCCTTCTGCACACGTCAGCAGTCCTCACAGTGTTCCTTAAGCAGAGATTTCCTTCTCTCTCTCTCACACACACACACACACACACAGACAGATCTATTCTATTCTGGGCACCTCCATCCCACTGGTCAGACTGACAGGTGACAGCTGTGTTGCCATGGCAGCTGGGAGGGTCAGGGAGTGTGTGAAAATGAATTTGGAATGTGAGACATGTTAGGGTGTGGAGTTCAACACGCTTTCACTGGACAGCTGACGGAGAGAGAGAGAGAATTACAGAGAGATTTTTCATTTTCTCTTCTGTGCAGCCTCACACACACTACAACATTAATTCTCATTAGCCCGACACAATTAACACTCTTCACTAACACAATGCTGACACTTAACACTCTTCCCTAACACAGTGCCAACACCTTAACGTGCTTCACTCTTCCCTAACATAATGCCAAACCCAAACGCTCTTCACTAACACATTACTAATGCTTAACACTATTTGCTCTTCACTAACACAACGCTTAAGACCAACACATTTCACTAACACAATGCTAACACCTATAACTCTTCACTAACACAATGCTAAAGCCTAACATTCTTCACTATGTACGTGCATTAAATATCACTCCACTGTCCATACTGCTACACAAGGCAGAACGACAGCCCTGACATTCCAGAAATTTCTCCGTCACAGCGTGGGATGGGTGGGACTGTCGGACAGGTCACAAGGTCGTCCTGACTTTTGTTTATGACATCACATCTCCCACACGGGCTGAACAGCCAACCGCGGACGAGACACCATTAGGTTTTTGGAGGGAAAAAAAATCGAAATGAAAAGAAATAGTTAACGGAGGCGTAGCGGGGGGGGACGCTGTAGGTCAAAGTTATCAGCGTAGCATAAACCAGAGAACAAACATGCATCAACATCCTGTGAGACATGTCTGTTCTGATGAAAATTCTACGTTTTACACAAAAATCCTTATATCCTTACAGCTGTGAGGTGTTTCTACAGCAGTAGAGCTGATCTTACTGGGTGGATCTTGAGAAATGATTGACAGATGATTGACTGTCGGCCTTTCACATTAAAGCCCAGAGAGCACACAGGCGATTAAAGCAGGGAGAGATGCTTCAGAGATGGACAGGAACATGAGAGAGAGAGAGAGGAGGGAGATATCTCAGATATAGATCAGATGGACAGAGACAGAGAGAAAACGATACTGACACAGAGAGAACAATGACTCATTCAGTCAGTCAGAGAAAAGAGGAGGGCACCCGGGGTGGGAGTATGAGTGGGTGTTGGGAAATATTTGGAAAATCTCTCTCTCTCTCTCTCTGTCTCTCTCTCTGTCTCTCTCTCTCTCTCTCTCTCTCTCTCTCTCTCTCTCTCTCTCTTTCTTTCTCTCTCTCTCTCACTTCAGCCTTTTCTCTCCATACTTCTCTCTCTCCAGTTTTGTGTTCTCAGTCCTCTTCTCTCTGAGGTCACTCATCATGTGTCCCAACATTTGACATTTGATGAAAGAGAGGAGGAGAGAGCAGGAGAGGGTATAGTTTGTCAAGGATCATGTGACCAAAACACTCATGTAGGACAGTGTTGTCATGACGCTGGCTTAAAGAGGACACACTATGAAAAACATGTCTCCCTTTGCATTTCATCAAAGACTTGAATTTTTACCTCCTCCAGTGCTGAGCACAAAAAAAGTAACGAGACAGGACAGACACGGTCATGCCTACGTCTGTTCCTCTCTGACACTTGGGGTCATATGGTTTCATGACACACATTCGACTTCTCTGGACGTTTATTGCAGGTGGATGTGTTCTCTCGTTTTATCACAGTCAACAAAAAGATTTGTCATGTTCTAAAGCTAACAGATGAAAACATCTCCACTCTTATTGCATCCTGGTGTCATTCACTGAAGCCCACAGTGTCAGTACCATTCACAGTTTTAGTATTACTTACTGCATTGCTAATAGTGTGACTGTATTATAACAGTGTGACTGTACTGGTAATAGTGTGATTGTATTGGTAATGGTTTGACTGTACTGGTAACAGTGTGATTGTATTGATAATGGTGTGGCTGTAATGGTAATGGTGTGATTGTATTGTAATGGTGTGGCTGTACTGGTAATGGTGTGACTGTACTGGTAATGTCTGGTTAATGGGCAGGGCAGGAGTTGAGCCACAGTGCCAACACAGTGAGAACACTTAATGCCATTACTACATTTATAATGCAGAAATGACATTTCCCATGTAACAAAACTGTACTTTTAAAGACAGAGAAACTCTTTTGACTTGTCCCATGGTGCTATTGGTTACCATTAGCTTACAGTGTCAAAATCTTCCATGTCCCCTCTAAACACATGCACACTTAAGCTACAGGTTTACACACACACACACACACACGCACGTGTATAATTGTTTGTGTGTGTTGAATATTTTGGTTTAAGTGCATTGGGTAAGCTGGTATGGGGTTTGTGTTTGGGATAATAGTTTGTGTGTATGCACAGAATTACACCAGCTGACAACACCACAGCACAATAACACTACGCAACAATGCCACAACTAGGTAACAAGACATAACAACTTCACTACACAAAATCAGTACTGCAGTGCTACAGAACAGTACTATAAAGTACACAATGCCACACAACCCCAAAACCAAACAACGGTACTGCTCAACACCAAAACCAAACAATAGACATAACCAGCAATTCCCACACACTGTTTACATCCTGTTGACAGTAAACAGCATGAGTGGACTGGTATGTGTACTGAACAAATGATCTGAATTCTCTCATTCACACCAAGGACCAGAGTTCTCTTGTTGGATGGAGTTGAATGGATCTGAACTGAATTGAATCAAATGAATTGGAACTGAATGGGATTGAAGTGAGTCAATTTATAGACTTCGTACTTCAAAGACACTCCTTCTTACATTACGATATGTATGTCACATGTTCTGTGATCTGAAAGTTCAATTCTCTGTAAATATGTTCTTTCATCAGAGTTAATTAAAACATTAAGGACAAACAAGAATAAAGCATTGTTTACAGCAAGTAATACACCCTCATACAAGCCCTGAACACACAGACCAGACAAACGGCACTACAGTGTGTCATCAGGGGTACAATCCATGGTGCCAGTACCCATAATCCAATGCAGCGGAGTTAGGGAATCATTACAGTTCTCTGAAATAATCCAGTCAGAGCAGCCCAAACCAATAACTGAAACTATACACACATTTAATGTGAGTGAATTTGTTTACCAAATCCATGTATCAATAACTGAAATTATACACAGATTTAATGTGAGTGAATTTATTAACAGAATCCATGTATCAATAACTGAAAGTATACACACATTTAATGTGAGTGAATTTGTTTACCAAATCCATGTATCAATAACTGAAACTATACACACATTTAATGTGAGTGAATTTATTAACAGAATCCATGTATCAATAACTGAAAGTATACACACATTTAATGTGAGTGAATTTGTTAACCGAATCCATGTATCAATAACTGAAACTACACAGATTTAATGTGAGTGAATTTGTTAACCGAATCCATGTATCAATAACTGAAACTATACACACATTTAATGTGAGTGAATTTATTAACAGAATCCATGTATCAATAACTGAAACTATACACACATTTAATCTGAGTGAGTTTGTTAAGAGTCTACTTGTCTAACACACTTTGTCGTGCAGTAGCTCTGTGCTTGTTGATCGAGTTGGTCTCCTACGTGTTTTTCTTTCTCTCTCTCTTTATCCCTCACTGCCTCTTTCTCTCTCAGGGTTTTAAGCTTTGTGTGTGTGTGTGTGTGTGTGTGTGTGTGCTTTTTTTCTGAACAAAGACTTAAGTGTGGGAATTCTGTTCCTTCACTCTAGGGATTCTCTTTGTGGAAAAAATATCACGCCAAATAGAAAATGAAACCAGACAAAGCAAATAGGGAGTTAAGACAAACAGACAAACAAACAAACAAACAAACACACACACAGTGATTGGTGTACCTGTCTGTTGTCGTATTACCAATCGTCAGCTCCAGATCCATCCTTCCTGTCTGTCTTCACTCGTCTTCACAGGACAAACAGCCACAAGAATAACCTGAAGATCCCAGTATCTTAGTGCTCTCTCTCTCTCTGTCTCTCTCTCTCTCTCTCTCTCTCTCTCTCTCTCTCTCTCTCTCTCTCTCTGTGTCTCTGTCTCTCTCTGTCTGTCTCTCTCTCCTTCTCTCTCTCTCTCTGTCTCTGTCTCTGTCTCTCTCCACCTACACACTGGCTGAAGACTCAGTCTCTCTTTCTTTGGGTTAACAGTGGACTCTCTGTCACTCTCCCCCCCCCCCTTACCTCTTCTCTCTCTCTTCTGCTGAGTGTGGGATTGTGACGAGGGTATTAGAAAACAGCTGTCTCTCTCTCTCTCTCTCTCTCTCTCTCTCTCTCTCTTCCCCTGGCTTTGTATCTACTCTGAAAATGTACATCTAAAATGTTTGAATGGAGCTACAGTAGACTGAGGAGTTTAAAATGAGGTCAGTGGAAATATGAAATTAAGACACTTATGATAACACATGGTCACAGAGCTGAGGTATCTGAAGCATGGGACAGCTGTTCCATTGCTCCGTCAGCATTCAGTTAGCATTCTCCAAAACCATTCAGTTAGCATTCTCCAAAACCATTCAGTTAGCATTCTCCAAAACCATTCAGTTTGCATTCTCCAAAACCATTCAGTTAGCATTCTCCAAAACCATTCAGTTTGCATTCTCCAAAACCATTCAGTTTGCATTCTCCAAAACCGTTCAGTTAGCATTCTCCAAAAACATTCAGTAAGTATTCTCCTAAAACATTCAGTGAATATTCTCCTAAAACATTCAGTGAGTATTCTCCTAAAACATTCAGTGAGTATTCTCCAAAAACATTCAGTGAGTATTCTCCTAAAACATTCAATTAGCATTCTCCTAAAACATTCAGGGAATATTCTCCTAAAACATTCAGTGAATATTCTCCTAAAACATTCAGTGAGTATTCTCCTAAAACATTCAGTGAGTATTCTCCTAAAACATTCAATTAGCATTCTCCTAAAACATTCAGGGAATATTCTCCTAAAACATTCAGTGAGTATTCTCCTAAAACACTTAACATTCTCCTAAAACATTCAGGGAATATTCTCCTAAAACATTCAGTGAATATTCTCCTAAAACATTCAGTGAGTATTCTCCTAAAACATTCAGTGAGTATTCTCCTAAAACACTTAACATTCTCCTAAAACATTCAGTTAGCGTTTTCCTAAAACATTCAGTGAATATTCTCCTAAAACATTCAGTGAGTATTCTCCTAAACCGTGCGGTGAGTATTCTCCTAAAACCATTCAGTGAGTATTCTCCTAAAACACTCAGCGTTTTCCTAAAACATTCAGTGAGTATTCTCCTAAAACATTCAGTGAATATTCTCCTAAAACATTCAGTGAGTATTCTCCTAAAATATTCAGTGAATATTCTCCTAAAACATTCAGTGAGTATTCTCCTAAACCGTGCGGTGAGTATTCTCCTAAACCGTGCGGTGAGTATTCTCCTAAAACATTCAGTGAGTATTCTCCTAAAACACTCAGCGTTTTCCTGAAACATTCAGCGAGTATTCTCCTAAAACATTCAGCGAGTATTGATGTATGGGGGGGGAAAGGGATTTGAATTGCTGTAGTTTTATTACCTGTTTTCCACCACTAGATGGTGCTGTCATCATGGGTGGCATTGCTGAAGGATTATTTTCAGTTTTCTCATAGTGGAGAGATATCCAGGTCCTGTTCGCTTCAGAAAAACTGCAGGATCTGAGTTTTGTCACAGTCCTGAGGCAGTACTCGCCTCACATGTGCCAAGCTGGTGAGGTCATTACTATCATCACCCTCTGATGGTTAAAACCATTAGGTGTAGCCCACGCTACACTGAATAACAGTGAAAACCAGGCCACTGAATAACAGTGAAACAAACTGTCATTGAACACAAGGCCACAGGGTGGCAGCACAGAGACAAGGCTGCAGTGGAATTTGTTATGTTGGTTAATGATCAGATTCCCCGAGTCTCTTCCTTTCATGTCACAGTACTGTTATTAATATATCATACAGTTATTACTGTTATTAATATATTACACTCTTATTAGTCTTATTAATACACCATACTGTTATTAAAATATTATACTATTATTACTGTTATCGAACCGATATTGATATGTTATACTGTTACTACTGTTATTGAACTGTTATTAATATATTATGCTGTCATTACTGTTATTACTGTTCTACTGTTATTGAACACTGGTCTGTACTGCCCTAGGCAGGAGGACTCTTCTCTCTGTTTGGCAGTTTATCTGTGAGATGCTATTGGCTGGTTATGGTATTGTCCAGTATTCCCAGTTCCTGTTTACACAGTCTCAGTCCTGGGAGAGGCTGATCAGACAACATGAGTTCTCTCTCAGCAGCTGGTGTCTTCTGATTTCCATACAGTTCTGCCCAGTGTGAGAGACCTGTTGTTTGACAGGAGAGTGTCAAACATATGGTTAACATGAGTCTTCCTCACCACTGCTATTTTTACACAGCAGACCATAAACACACAGAGAGAGAAAAGAGAGAGAAGAGAGAGAGAAGAGAGAGAGAGAGAGAGAGAGAGAGAGAGAGAGAGAGATGCACGATGTAAAGCTAGATTCTGAAATGTACATGTGGAGTATGCCTTTGGTCTCAGTTTCCAGTTCATGCAATGTGCACACACACACACACACACGCGCGTGCGCACACACACACGCGTGCGCACACACACACGTAAAGGGAAATACCATTGTAAGGTGTAAGGCTGCTACATACAAACGTACATGAAAGTTAGTGTGTGTATTTTTGGGATGAGCGTGTGTGTGTGTGTGTGTGTGTGTGTGTGTGTGTGTTATTCTTGGCAGGAGCTGTTGTATGTATCTGTAAGTGCTCATCTTACTGACGGTAAATTTGCACTGCTCAGCCTCTGCATCCGACCTCACACCTGTGTGTGTGTGTGTGTGTTTGTGTATGTATATGTGTGTGTGTGTGTGTGTGTGTGTGTGTGTATATGTGTGTGTGTGTGTGTGTGTGTATGTAGATGTGTGTGTGTGTGTGTATGTGTGTGTGTATGTGTGTATGTAGATGTGTGTGTGTGTGTGTGTAAAGAATAAATAGGATTTTACATTATAGCTGATCAACACAGTCATGAGAGGCGACCATATGTGGGTTTGAAGCTTCTCCTGGTTTGGAGCTCTGGAATCTGGATGCGTTAGATCTCTCAGAATAAGAGCACTGATCTGGGCTCAGCTCCCCTTTCATGTAATTTCACTTTATTAGAATTATGAAAGAGACCCCGGGGCAGACCCAGGACACGCTAGGAGAATTATATTATATATATATCATATATATATATATAGATAGATAGATAGACAGATAGATATATTATAATATTATATTATATTATATATATATATAGACAGATAGATAGATAGATAGATATCTCTGCTGGGCTGGGAACGCCTTGGGATCCCCCAGGAGGAGCCGGGGAAAGGGATGTCTGGGCTGCCCTCAGCCTGCTGCCGCTCCGACCGGGACCCGGATAAGCGGCAGACAATGATGATGATGAGAATTATGAAAGGCATATACTGATCCTAGGTCAGCACTTTTGCTCTCACACATTTCTCAGGAAAAGCACTGTGGACTCTGGCGCTTTGTTACCACTGTCTCACTTTGGCTGTGTGTGTGTGTGTGTGTGTGTGTGTGTATGTAGATGTGTGTGTGTGTGTCTCAGTTTGGCTGTGTGTGTTGATTTGAACAGGAGAAACTGCTCATTTACATTAGCAGGAGAACAGATACTGACACAGACGTGTGGACACCACTCCACTGAATGTAAAGACTGACACTTTATTTCAGGGCATGGCTGTCAGTGCTATGCATACATGTACGTATCACAAAACAATACAAAAACCCCCCCAAACCCCCCCCCCCCCCCCCCCCCCCCCCCCCCCCCAAAAGCTTTGTTTTAAGGATAATAAAGGAGTCACAGTGGAGAGACTAATTCAGTCTGGGTCTCTGTATACTTACTGCAGCGTCCTCAATGCTGCTGCCTTTTACTACAACAATCCACCATTTCTCCTCCCTCATCTCCTCTCTCATGTGTGAGGCCGCTGGAGATGCACAGAGGCTGAAGATATAAACTCATAATTACGTAATGAATGCCGCTCACCTGAAGCATGTTCTGCTCTCAGCACTGTGGCTGCTCTAGAACCTATTTGCATATCATCTACATGTCATTAATATTCATATCAGTGCTGCCAGCCCCTCTGTTTCTTAGTTCATATTTCTCACATGCATAGCACACTCTCTGTACACACAGCGTTCCGTTTCGCCAGAAACAAACTGAACTGAAAACAGTTCTCTCGTAAAAGACGAGGGGAATTCCTCCTTCCCTCTGTTCCCTCTCTCTGTCTCTCTCTCTCTCTCTTTTTCACTCCTTCTTCAGAAGCACACAGGAGGAGTTGATCCCTACCCAGAAGCCAGGGATGACCGGTTTCTGGATGTCCGCCTGGATCCGGTGGAGTAACCTGACTTCTCTCTCCCCCCGGCTCTCCTTCCCTCCCTCCACCAGGTAGAAGATCATCAGTCCCGCCGGCTGGTCCACGTACAGGCCCAACACGGGGCTGTGTGGCACTCCTCTGATCTCTTTGCTGATGCAGTTGTACCAGGCATGGTAACTGGAGCCGGACCAACCCAAGGCCCAGGACTCCTCGTTCTCCCCCAGCCCACAGGGTCCGTCACTCCCCTTCCTGCCCACGCCCTCGTACGTGGCGCCGATCACCACCCAGCCGGAGTACTCCACCTCCCAGTACCCCCGCGCCCCCCACACGGACTCCTTACACAGCACCTGACACAGAGAGAGAGGGAGGGGGAGGGGGAGAGAGAGAGAGATAGAGGTCTATACTGGGCACAGTTTGTGAAGGTAGACAATTAAAGGAAAGACAGAGAGAAAAGATTTTTCGAGACACTTCACCAAAACCTCAGTTTCCCTCTCTTTCTCTCTGTCTTTCTGAACAGACTGACTGGACTCTGACAGAGGGATGAAAGGGTGTACCTGTGGAGACAGCTCGAATCTCTCTGGGCGGTCCAGATATGGACACACCTCTTCTGTCCTCCGGCAAACTTTAGACCCGCCCTCTGAAATCCACAGCATTTTATTGGCAGTCTTTTCATCCAGAGACAGATCTATCCAATCTGAGAAAAGGAGGGGATCAATTTGCATTCTGCTGCCATTCTTCCTCAGAGAGTCTCACACACACAGATGAGATGTGACAGTGGGGTGTGCAAAGGGCCTTAACCAGCCATTAAATTAAATTAAAATTAAAACCATTAAAATTAAAACCATTAAAAATAAAAACATTTGTCTCTCAGTTACTGGACTGGTGGCCTGACCTCCCCTCAGCCTGTCAACCCATCACCCACTGTTCAGCCTGGACTGGGAAGAGTGGTGCCAGTCAAGCAGGAGGGTTGGAGTTGACTGGACTGGAGTAGAGAAATGTGTCTGTAAGTGCATTGATATTCTGGGCTGTAAAACCAGACAGAGGAGGATGGGCTCCCACCTCCGAGTCTTTGTCCCCTGCTGGCTCTCCTCTTCCCCTGTACTGTAAAGTGAGTTTCTCTTGGCCACTGTGGCCTGAGGGGACTAAGAAAATAAAATTCCTTACACTTCAGGAGTTCCGCTCGGCAGGTCGGCTCAGGAATGTGTGGCTCATACACGGGAGTCTTCTCTGGAAGACGATGAGAGAGAAGGAGAAACAACGACTTAAACAACAGCAGCTGTGAAGAGCGATAGCATGATGGAGAGAGAGAGAGAGAGAGAGAGAGAGAGAGAGAGCGAGAGAGAGAGAGCAGGATAACAATCTTACCTGCTTGGTTGTTGGCAGGTTTTCCAGGTTTCATGGTTTTTCGTCCTGTTTTCAGAAAAAAAAATACAGCAGTGTGAAAATAAGGGCTTTTTTTTTGGAAACGAGTCACGAAGCTGAGGTAATGAAGAGAAAAACGGTTACAGTAGGAGAGAATCACGTGAGTACGGCTACAGTAGGGAGAGAATAATCGGAGGGAGGCCTGGGTGGGTGACAGAATAAGATTGGACCAGGGGAAGATATGACATGACCTTTGACCTTGAGTTCCTTAGCTGGGTGCTCTAACTCTATGGCTCCGTATTTAGTGTTTGTGTGGAATGAGGGGGCGTAAGCGTTACCATCAGACGAGTGATGACTGATGAAATGAGATAAGTAAAGGAAAGGAACAAACTGAACCTGATGCCATTAAACAGCCAGTGAAGCAGATCATAAATAGCAAATAAACACCGTGATGAAAAGCAATCTGTCACTGTGCACCGTCTCTTTTTTCCTCTCTCACCCCCCCCCTCCATCTCTCACCCCCCCCCTTTCTCTCTCTCTCTCTGATTCCTTCCCTCTCTCTCTCTCTCTCCATCTCTCTCTCTCCATACATACACATATACACATACATATAAATACACATATACATATACATACACACACACATATACCTCTCTCTCTCTCCCCCCTCTCTCTCTCTTTCTCCCTCTCTCTTCTCACCCCTTTCACACACCACAGAAAAAAAGCTCTATAATGGTTTTAAAAACTCTAATTACTTTCTTATGTAAACCTGTTAATGTCAATTAAAAATATTAATTGAAAATTATTCGTGGTGTCAAAAAATAACTGGACTAGAAACATCACTCTGCCCAGGCTTCAGTCACCTGTCTGTGTTGAAAAATGTATAACTGTATTTAGACTGAGACCCAATGACATCACACGAAGCGTAACACACTGACATCATTAACACACTGAAAATTCAGAAAAAAATTCAGAAAAAAATTCAACAAGAACAGAATTCAGAAAAAATAGATTTTCTTTTTTTTCTGGAGGAGGTAATGAGTTGTTGAAACTTTTTTGAGCTATTAAGAAAATTTTGGCTTATGATAAATAAAAAATAAGGAAAGTTTAAATTTGCTAAGCTAAGTTACATTAAAATGAACCAGTTTGTATGTCTTAGTATGTCGTAGTGTGTGTGTGTGTGTGTGCCTGTCCTTGTGTGTGTATGTGTGTGTGTGCATGTGTGCGTGTGTGCATGTGTGTGTGTGTATGTGTATTGTGTGCGTATTTGTGAATGAGTCTGCATTTTTGTGTGTGTGTGTGTGTGTGCATGTGTGCGTGTGTGCATGTGTGTGTGTGTATGTGTATTGTGTACGTATTTGTGAATGAGTCTGCATTTGTTTGTGTGTCTGTGTGTGTGTGTTTGCGTGAGCGCATTTCGGATTCTTACCTGGTTTTTTGGAGTCAGGGAGGATTCTGGCACTTGTGGTCTTAGTTGGCATTTTTCTGTCTCTCAGCACTCATCCACTGTTCAGTCGATTTTTAAGGGTGATGGTTTGTTGTCTTCTTCAGGGAGATGCTTTTATACCTTTCGGGAAATGGGGACAGACTTCAGGGGTCAAGGCAGAACTGAGACAGAGGTGTGATCTGCCTGTTGACGTAAAGATAGCAGTGAGGTTAACAGTGACATTCGAAACGCGTGTAACCCTACCATCTCCAAAAAAGCCAAAAAGATGGTCACCAAAACCCCCCAGGAATGTGGTCTTCACAGCCGGACCCCTTTTCCAGTCTGTCAACATTCACAGCTCAGAGAGCATTGGAGACAGGGCAACAGGGTGACAAGGTGACAGATAGAGAGAGAGACAGGGAGACAGAGAGAGAGAGAGAGAGAGAGAGAGAGACAGGGAGACAGAGAGTCATATAGACATTGAGACAGAGAGAGAGAGAGAGAGAGAGAGAGAGACAGAAAGAAATCCGTCATTGGAGGATATCCATCATTCTCTCCCTCTGGTTCCTCTCTGGGTAAAACGAGCGTTCTGGAAAACGTCCTTTACACCAGATTACTGTCATCCTAAATTACGGAATGCCTAAATTCAGATTACAGAATAAAACAATTTCCGAGTGAAAGTCATGAAGATGAAACCAGAATTACTGAATATGTAATTTCTAATTGTCTCAGTGTATTTTTCCCAAGTTAATACCCAATTATTCAGAACAAAGATTCAATATTTCTTAGTTCCCACACTAATGGGGGTTGTCTGGTGTGTCTTATGACAAAACTCTTTTGATACAAAATAAAGACCAAACCCTGTCATCTAAGAAAAAACAGAATTAACAGATGAAATTAATCTGAGAAAAAGCAGAATTAACAGATGAAATTAATCTGAGAAAAAAAACAGAATTATCAAATGAAATTAATCTGAGAAAAAAACAGAATTATCAGATGAAATCAGTCCCAAACTGTGGGTAAAAATGATTCCAAACTGCAGAAATCAAAGGTATTCATAGACAGATGGAATAATCTCTAATATTTGGACTTTAGTTGGGTATCAGTTTGCACACGTGAATAGCCTTGATATTCTGAATGATCAGTTCAGTTCTGAAATTACTGTTTTATTTATTTGTTTATTTATTTTTAAATGGCAGATTTTTTTATAAATGAGCTGACAGAGGCTTGGATGTGCATTTGTACTGTAGAGCAGTGTTTCTCAATTCTACTCCTGAGAACCACTGCTATAGATAACTGGTTTTATCAAACATGTGATTTCCTGTTTGAATATTCTCTGTTTTACTGGTGACAGTCTTCATGCTGTTTTTCATTTTCATCGTGTTTTTCACTGCAGAAGTATCTCAGAGCACATAAGCCAGTTTAACGGCAGAGGGATGACATGTGACATTGGTTACGTGAGCAAACCTCTCATTCAGAGATACAAACAGAAAAAACTTGTCCAGCATTTGATTGTGAAACCCGGAAGCGGATTTGAAAGAACCTGGACTTTAAAAATGGAGAACAGGCAGGGCGGGTGGGAGCGTTAGTGGCGGTATTATTTTGATGCTGAACAGATTTAGACGCGGTGACATGCCCTTGTACTCTGGCTGGTCGGGCGATATTGAGAAAGTGATCAGGCATCTGTCTGCACCATAGATGGAGAGATAACACAGGCAGTGACGGGCGGACGCAGCGCTCAACCCCAGGGGAGGAAAGAGGAGACAGAAAGCTGAAGATGATGGATGATGGCAGAAATGCATGGTGGGGGGAAAAGGCCACGGGAGAACGTCACGTTGTTTATTTGATCCAAACGCTCAAGAACACAAACTTCATTCAGATTTAACAAGAGTGAAGAGTTAACGGTGTGTCTGTAATACACACACTCTATACACTGTATTACCAAGCTAAACAGCCGACCTGTTTATTTAATCCTGTTTATTTAATCCTGTTTATTTAGTCCTGTTTATTTAGTCTTGTTTGTTTAGTCCTGTTTATTTAGTCCTGTTTATTTAATTCTGTTTATTTAGTCCTGTTTATTTAGTCCTGTTTATTTAATCCTGTTTATTTAATTCTGTTTATTTAGTCCTGTTTATTTAGTCCTGTTTATTTAATCCTGTTTGTTTAATCCTGTTTATTTAGTCCTGTTTGTTTAGTCCTGTTTATTTAATCCTGTTTATTTAATCCTGTTTGTTTAGTCCTGTTTGTTTAGTCCTGTTTAATTAGTCCTGTTTATTTAATCCTGTTTGTTTAGTCCTGTTTGTTTAATCCTGTTTGTTTAATCCTGTTTATTTAATCCTGTTTGTTTAGTCCTGTTTGTTTAATCCTGTTTATTTAATCCTGTTTGTTTAGTCCTGTTTGTTTAGTCCTGTTTAATTAGTCCTGTTTGTTTAGTCCTGTTTAATTAGTCCTGTTTGTTTAGTCCTGTTTAATTAGTCCAGTTTGTTTAGTCCTGTTTGTTTAATCCTCAGAGCATCTCTGAGTTGATGTTAATTTTATTTTTGAGTGTTTTGTCCAACCCCTCCAGCTAAACACCTTGTTCATGTTCACTGTTGGGTTGTCCAAATGTTGGATTTTTTGAGCCAGTTCTATCACAGTGGTTCAGTGTGATGGTATAAACTGTAGTGTGAATCAGTTCTATCACAGTGGTTCAGTGTGATGGTATAAACTGTAGTGTGAATCAGTTCTATCACAGTGGTTCAGTGTGATGGTATAAACTGTAGTGTGAATCAGTTCTGTCACAGTGGTTCAGTGTGATGGTATAAACTGTAGTGTGAATCAGTTCTGTCACAGTGGTTCAGTGAGATGGTATAAACTGTAGTGTGAATCAGTTCTGTCACAGTGGTTCAGTGTGATGGTATAAACTGTAGTGTGAATCAGTTCTGTCACAGTGATTCAGTGAGATGGTATAAACTGTAGTGTGAATCAGTTCTATCACAGTGGTTCAGTGTGATGGTATAAACTGTAGTGTGAATCAGTTCTGTCACAGTGATTCAGTGAGATGGTATAAACTGTAGTGTGAATCAGTTCTATCACAGTGATTCAGTGAGATGGTATAAACTGTAGTGTGAATCAGTTCTGTCACAGTGGTTCAGTGTGATGGTATAAACTGTAGTGTGAATCAGTTCTATCACAGTGGTTCAGTGTGATGGTATAAACTGTAGTGTGAATCAGTTCTGTCACAGTGGTTCAGTGAGATGGTATAAACTGTAGTGTGAATCAGTTCTGTCACAGTGGTTCAGTGTGATGGTATAAACTGTAGTGTGAATCAGTTCTGTCACAGTGATTCAGTGAGATGGTATAAACTGTAGTGTGAATCAGTTCTATCACAGTGATTCAGTGAGATGGTATAAACTGTAGTGTGAATCAGTTCTGTCACAGTGGTTCAGTGTGATGGTATAAACTGTAGTGTGAATCAGTTCTGTCACAGTGGTTCAGAGTGATGGTATAAACTGTAGTGTGAATCAGTTCTGTCACAGTGGTTCAGTGTGATGGTATAAACTGTAGTGTGAATCAGTTCTGTCACAGTGGTTCAGTGTGATGGTATAAACTGTAGTGTGAATCAGTTCTGTCACAGTGGTTCAGTGTGATGGTGTAAACTGTAGTGTGAATCAGGTCTGTCACAGTGGTTCAGTGTGATGGTATAAACTGTAGTGTGAATCAGTTCTGTCACAGTGGTTCAGTGTGATGGTATAAACTGTAGTGTGAATCAGGTCTGTCACAGTGGTTCAGTGTGATGGTGTAAACTGTAGTGTGAATCAGTTCTGTCACAGTGGTTCAGTGTGATGGTATAAACTGTAGTGTGAATCAGTTCTGTCACAGTGGTTCAGTGTGATGGTATAAACTGTAGTGTGAATCAGGTCTGTCACAGTGGTTCAGAGTGATGGTATAAACTGTAGTGTGAATCAGTTCTGTCACAGTGGTTCAGAGTGATGGTATAAACTGTAGTGTGAATCAGTTCTATCACAGTGGTTCAGAGTGATGGTATAAACTGTAGTGTGAATCAGTTCTGTCACAGTGGTTCAGTGTGATGGTATAAACTGTAGTGTGAATCAGTTCTGTCACAGTGGTTCAGAGTGATGGTATAAACTGTAGTGTGAATCAGTTCTATCACAGTGGTTCAGAGTGATGGTATAAACTGTAGTGTGAATCAGTTCTGTCACAGTGGTTCAGTGTGATGGTGTGACTGTCCTGCAATGGGGCTTGTCTGGCACTTCACTATGTAACAGACACTGAATCGTACACCCAGAAAATCTACACAAATATTTACAGTGAAAACATTTATTTAATCATTTTATAAAGTAACAGTATTGTCTGACAGTGTCGCTATGTCATATAACATGATATAAAACATCAGAACAAAATATGGACTATTCAACAGAACCTCATACAGAAAAGTCATTATGAGTGGATAAAGACTAGAGTTTCTCTGGTGCTTTTTGTGACGTCTACAGCCCAGAAATAAATAAATAAACAATTAAACCATTTAAATTCAGAACTGGTTGCTATGCAGTTAAATATCTGATATTGTCATTAGATCTATCTAATGATTCTAAAGACAGTAACACAGTAATATTATATTTATCCTCTAAATGCCCAGCCCGACTACACGGGGTCCGATTCTAAAAAAAAAAACAAGAGTATCATTATCATTCACAGTCAAATCAAATCTGCACCGAACCTCCCCCTAAACATCAACCCTGTTTCTCTGCACCGAACCTCCCCCCAAACATCAACCCTGTTTCTCTGCACCGAACCTCCCCCCAAACATCAACCCTGTTTCTCTGCACCGAACCTCCCCCCAAACATCAACCCTGTTTCTCTGCACCGAACCTCCCCCCAAACATCAACCCTGTTTCTCCTCCTCGGGTTTCGTCTAGCTTCACTCCTCTTTTTGCAGTAACAGGCAGGAGGATTGTCTCCCCACCCAAAACCCTGGCAGTGTTTTCTCCTTAATGGGATTTTTAAACCGATGCAGCAGTTTCACCTCCTTCCTCCCAGAACCCCCCTCTCCCTCCGCAGCCGGTTCCACGGCATAGAAACTCAGGATCCCGGCGGGCTGGTCCAAATACACGCCGATGGTGGAGCGCTGCGGAACCTCGTGGATCTCCTGGTTGATTCCTTTGTGCCAGGCGTGATAACAGGAACCAGCCCAGCCCAAACC
>NC_044497.1:870000-890000 GCF_902362185.1 Chanos chanos | reverse complement strand
TTGGCCACCCCAGAGCCCAGACTTAAATCCCATCCAACAAATATGGGACCTCATGGAGGACAGATCAAAAGTAAAATCCAAATAATCACTATGGGATGAGCTTCAGAAGTGCTGGAACCAATTAAGCATTGAAAACATTCAGAAGTACATCGACACAATGCCAGATGTCAAACTGTAATTGTTGCAAAAGGGGGTCACACAAAATATTGAATGAGCTCTTGCTAAAAAATATACAATAAAAAATATGAAAAATATCACAATAGTCTGAGACTTTCAGATTTTTTGTTAGGGCCTACTACTTGATTGCATAATTAGCAGTTCTGTAAATAAAGCACCAAATAGTGCTAAATGTAGGTTTTGTTAATTTTGAACAGGTGTTCTAATACTTTTGACCAGTACTGTATATATATGCGGCTACATTTATATAGTACATGTACATATACAGCTATACACACTTATATGTGTGTGTGTGTGTGTGTATGTATGTATGTATATACACATACATACAGCTATACATGTTTATATAGTACATGTAAATACATATATATATATACATATATATATATGTGTGTGTGTGTGTGTGTGTGTGTGTGTGAGTATGTATGTATATAAAAATATATATAAAAATATATCAATATATATATATACACACACACACACACACACACAAATATATAGCTACATACATTTATATAGTACACATACATATACAGCTGTACATGTTCATATAGTACATATATATATATATATACTAGGGGTTGACGCGAATCCAAAAACGGTATTCGGCAAGGCACAAATAGTGGGTTTTCACGAATATTTATTTCGTACAAATATTTTTAAAATGATTTGTTTTTGGGAAGAAAAAAACATGTCAAATAGCTGGTGGTCCTCATTACGACAGAGTATTAGGGCCATACTGAGAAAAAGAACTCTGAGATTGTCATGACTGTGGGGTGTCAGTCCTTTTTTGGCCATAGGGGTCCTCAGTCTTTTTATTCTGTCCTTGTCACATGTTCAGTTTCCCTGTTGTTCATTATTGATGTATGTGTATCACCTGTGTCTTGGCTGTCTATTTAAACCATGGTCTTTTGTTCATCCCTTGCTTAGTCTTTGAGCCGTTTTCCCAGTGATTGTGTGTTCTAGAGTCGTGTTTCACGTAAGACATCTGAGTTCTTGTTTTTTGTTGGACTGTGTAATGTTTTTCCGTTTGAAGAAATGTTTTTGTTTGCCTTTTTGGATTGAACCTGTTTTCACTTGTTGGACTAGTTTTGCTTGTTTTTTGAAAAAGCCTTTTTGCCTCAGTTTTTTCCCTAATTGATCTCATTTCTTTTTTCCCTTTTTGGATTGAGCGGCCTCCTTTTTGGACTTGTGAGATTTTGTATTTCATTAAAATCCTTTTGAGTTCTAACCTACTCTCCAGTGTCTGACTCTGCAACTGGGTTCACCCTAGTCCTGGGTGGAGCGTTCACTGGTTGTTCATCTTCTGCCCTGGCAACCTGGGTTCGAAGCCCACCTGGTCTAGCCTTGTGACAGATTTTGAGAATAAAGTCATAATAATATGAGAATAAAGCCATAATTTCAGAAAAGCAGCCTGCCGCAATGTGGTGCTGATGTGGCCAACAGATTAAGTCGTTATTTGTGAAATCTGTACTAAAGTATAACTTCACAAGATGCTCCGCATAGGAGATTAGCTCTGGCAGTGTAGTTGCTAGCCAGTTCATCTACTCGCTGTGCTCACTGTTCAGTCAGCCTGTGGGTCACACGGTTGCGTCGTCCAATCAGGGCGGGTGGTGGCGAGGTTCAGTGTTCACATGGGCGTTTATTAGTTTAGAGTTTAGTTTATTGGCTTGAGTGTGGATTAGGAACTGAATTTTAGTTTTAAAATGATTTTCCCTTCACTGGTCTGTAT
The DNA here is from genome assembly GCF_902362185.1 of Chanos chanos. NCBI lineage: Eukaryota > Metazoa > Chordata > Actinopteri > Gonorynchiformes > Chanidae > Chanos > Chanos chanos. The sequence goes on along the minus strand of NC_044497.1, from coordinate 888,091 downwards.
GGTTATACATGTTTATTGCTGGGTTTATGAAAACCATAAACCAATACTACAGTGTTGATAATTATTATAATTGTTTATTGAAGAACACTTGGCATATCAACACTACAATTGCATATTAGCACTTTAATATCCTAAAATTAGAAGTGTAATAAAAACATAAACAGGATTGTTATGCCTGCGTCCACTTTAATTTGAATACAAATACTGGGCTCTCTGCACATCTCTCATATATACATATGCATATATATACACACACACACACAGTTATATACATTCATATAGTACATGTATAAATACAGTGCATATACATTTATTAAGGGACGCGGTGTTACAGTCAGAGGGCCTCAGTGACCTCACTGCTCCTCCAGCCTGACAGGGCTTTAGCTGTCACTGTACCCCAGCAGTCCTGTGGGGAGTAGACTACTCTCCTTTAGCAGATTCATTCTCAAAGCCTCTCCCGTCAGAACATGTATACTGTTATAATCACACGCATCTCACGAACTTGAATACTCTAGGCTGTGTTTTACTGAGTCATTTGAAAAGGGCCTAATGTGTGAAGTAAGGCTAGTTTATTTGTTCTTCGAATACCTGTTCTTCAATCTGAAAACACTGGTCTAAGTTGTGGCCATGTACTTCTCAATTCTTTCTTAAAATAATTCACTTATTTACACAGTTGCTTGTTGTTGTTAGAAAGACCGAAAGCTGTGGCAGTTCGTCATGCGCGCATGCGCTTAGGACTGTCATGTGCGTGTTTTGTAACATACCTGAGTGTTCACGCATTACAAGCTTGGTGGCTCATTCGCCTGTTGTTCTATCCAGCTTCGCGTATTTGCCGTTCGACTCCCTCCCTACCCCCCCCTCGAGTGCAAATTGTGTGTCGTTGACGATTTGTAAGTTGTTCCATTTACTAGACAAATATTCCATATGATTAAATAACCTCGTTGATGTTAGCCGCTAGTTCGTCTGTGTTTAGCCATATGGAGATGCCATTTCAAGTATACTTTGTCCAATGATGTATGTACAGCGTTCTCGACAGTTAAACCCCGTGTATTACTGTGCTGCCGGAATCCTCAAATTAAACCCGTTAACTGGCATTCTGACTCCAGAGGTGTTCTTACCGACACACCAGGGCGACACCACAATATCCGAGCACTCCCATACAGTCCTTTATCCAGTACTAGTTTCAACATTGGTCCTTCGAGCCGGATTGTGGTGCTACCTTGGATTCCTAATCCTTCAGAATGCAACATCCTTCACTTAGTGGGGAACTTCCACCAGCTTCTACACGCCCTAAGCGCCAGTCTCATCCACCTGCTTACTTGAGAGACTATGATGTCCAACCTGCAGGCAAAAGGCAAACACTACAGTCTCGGGCACCTAATGCAGCACAGTACGCACAGGGGTTAGAAGACAGGCACCACAGCATTACAGTGGTTGGAGCAAAGGGGATGACACCACATTCATCTCGCTCTGCCAGTGCCAGCCCTGTTAGCCAGTATGCAGAGTCTATGACAGTGGATGAATGGAGTACCATCGAGGACTCACGGGAAGCTAAGAAATCTGCAGATGAAGGTAACATGCAGTATTTCATCCGTCCCGATGCACGCATGGCAGTACCACCAGAGGTGGAACAAAGACCCTTTCCATCCTTCCATAGACCTTGGGAGGATCCTGAACCTCAAGGGACACAAGCAGTGCATTATAATAGACCTGTTGGATTGTCATCTTATGAACAGTTTGCACTTCATGGTGATAAGTCTTGTTTGAGTGTTTATGGTGATACTGTGTTTACCCCTTGGCAATTTCCCCTTGTCACTTCCCATGCTCCACCACCAAAGTCTAACGTACTACCTCTTTCAGAGCCTGTGTTACAACCGCCACCTCAGAGGTTTAGCACACCGGCCCCCATGCCTTACCTAGCTCCTCAGTCCCTCATGCCACAACCTCCTGACCCTAAAGGAGGCAGGATTCCAGAGGTAACAAGTAGAGCCCACAATCATCCTGTAGACCCTGCTGCGCAGTCGGCAGATAGGAGAGAGCAGCTCGTCATGGACTCCCTAAACAGGATGATGAGTGAGCTACAACTCATCAAGGACCAAGCAAAGGCAGCTTTGCCTAGGAACCCACACTCAACTCCTCCACATCCAGGTGAACAGTCTTACCATCAGCATTTACATCCACCTCAGTATCAGGGAAGACATCATCACCAAGTGCCTGCCTCCGGCAGCCAGCCTTATGCCCGTGAGTATCCACAACAGCCTGTTTCCAGTTGGAATCCACCAAGACCTTCAGAGCCACCACGGTCAGTTAACCGCAAGCAGGCATATGTGCCCCTGGATCCCCAGCCTCAGCTTGGGCCACATCCAACGGCATTTGGTACACCAGCACAGCAGCCACTGGCATTTCGCCCTGGTGTGTCGGTAAGAACACCTCTGGAGTCAGAATGCCAGTTAACGGGTTTAATTTGAGGATTCCGGCAGCACAGTAATACACGGGGTTTAACTGTCGAGAACGCTGTACATGCAATATTGTGTGTCGTTGACGATTTGTAAGTTGTTCCATTTACTAGACAAATATTCCATATGATTAAATAACCTCGTTGATGTTAGCCGCTAGTTCGTCTGTGTTTAGCCATATGGAGATGCCATTTCAAGTATACTTTGTCCAATGATGTATGTTCAATCAGTTTGGTTATTGCCTACCTCCTTTATTCTATGTGACGTTAACAAGAGAATCCGATTAGAAATACATAGTTATTTGGTCCGAGTATTACAACGATAGCGCAGCTTATTTGCCACGAACAGACGCGATTGACCTGCAATCGGCAGTACGGTCATATCATGACGATAAATTGTACTGTTACGTAGTGCTTCTCTGCAGTATATTGTCCGGTTATATTTGTATGTAACAAACATTCCTGTTATTATTATAAGTCCATGTATAATTTATTTCCTTTCCTTTTCTTTAGACCACAATACTGCATGTACAGCGTTCTCGACAGTTAAACCCCGTGTATTACTGTGCTGCCGGAATCCTCAAATTAAACCCGTTAACTGGCATTCTGACTCCAGAGGTGTTCTTACCGACACACCAGGGCGACACCACAATATCCGAGCACTCCCATACAGTCCTTTATCCAGTACTAGTTTCAACAGTTGTCGTTACAGTTTTTAAGTTTATGAGTGTACGTCTCATATGCACTTGTCTTTCCATCCTGCACTGTTGTAACATGACAAATAAAGAGGAAAGATGACATTGAGCTTCTTCATAAAAAGCAAAAAAAGAGTTCAGTAGAACAAGCTACAAACAAACGGCATAACACTGTAAAAAAATTTCCACCGGTTCAACTTATAAACTTAAGTTCAATTGCTGCCTTAAAGTTTCAAATGAAATCAAATCAGATTTACTAGTTCATTCGACACCTTCACATTTACATTTCATTTTACTGACTTAAAAACCTGAGTTTAAACACTGAAAACTCATAAAAGTTAGTTGAAGTGCATAAATTATTTTTATAAGTTGAGGTACATGAAAGAAAGATGTTAACATAACTTATTGATCAAATCATTTTTACAGTGAAGAGGAACCAGAGAGACAGCAAGATGTCATCTCTTAGCCAGAGGTACCAAACAAGAACCAACCTCCCACCTGTGCAATCCCAAAAATCTGTCCTTGCCCCTCCTCTCCTTCCCAGATATGTATTCTGGCCACACCCCTGTTCCACCCTCAGTCCTCCATGTGCTCTGCAATCCCCTGCCTGTCCAAAGGATGGCGCTTCTAAATAAGTGTTAACATCTCAGTAGTGGTGGAGAAGGTCTCTTTAAACTGCTTTCGTCTGTGTTTGTCTGTGTACTACACTTAAATACAGTGTTGTACATGTCCAGTTATAAGTAATATAGGTTATATGTTATAAATGTTATACATCCATGCATATGTGTGTGTGATGCGACAGGGTGTGGTTGGGCCCCAGTTCATAGTACTTCCCTCAAATGTTTACCAAGCTGTTCCCCAGTGTTTCTGTCATCAAGAATCAGCCAACAACTAACTCAACAACAGCTGCAGTCAGAGATCCATTTCTCCTCCTAAAACCTCCTCATCGGTGTCTACAATTCACAGTCCATCAGCTCCACTTCACTCTCTCACTCATTCATCATTCTGTTCACTCATATCACATTTCTCTCTTCTTTCTCTGTCTTTCTTTCTTTCTTTCTTTCTTTCTGATTCTTAAAACTGAACTGAAACTAAACTCTAGAGTAGTTCCTCCTCTTACTGTTAATTTTGTCCTTTATCTCTCTTATTACTCTCTCTTTTCAGTCTCTCTCAGTCTTCTCTCACTCTCTCAGTTCCTCTGTCAGACACCAGTCCCCTTAAGAATGTTCTGTAAAAAACAAAACAAAACAAAAGAAAATCCCCAGCAGTGTTTGCATTTCTATAGGCCGTGTGAGTTAAACAGACCTGTTAAAGCCATTGGTCACTGGGGCTGACATCTCACTTGAGCAGGTCTGTGTGTGATGACACAAGCATCGTACACACGCGCTAAAGTTTGGAGCCGCAGAGTCTACCCCCTCCTGTTCTCTCTCTCTCTCTCTCTCTCTCTCTCTCTCTCTCTCTCTCTCTCTCTCTCTCTCTCTCTCTCGCTCCATCACTGTAAACTCATATGACAGACTAAAATAGCTGGCCTGCTGGCACACTTGGTGTCTAACTCAGAGGTAGACGGTGCTCCTGCAGGAGGACCAGGGGTCTGGAGAATTCAGCTCCAGTGCTAATCTAAGGACAGGCCCCACTGGGCTGTCTCCAAGAGGAGCGCTTCACCCTGCGCTTACTCAGTCTCAGTATTATTATTATTATTATTATTATTATTATTAGTCATTTTTTTGAACAATTCTATTAAATCATATTGAACAGCAGTGCCACCTGCTGGTCAGTTGTGGGAAAATGTAAAGATTTAGGAAATGAACAGTGGAGACTTCCACATGTGGAGATGTGTACGGCCCAAAACAAAACAACAATAATAACAACAACAAAAGAAATAGCATTTATCAGCTAATCATCCAGGATATCAAAATGTCTCTCTCACCTCTCTGTACGACTCTCTCTCTCTCTCTCTCTCTCTCTCTCTCACTCACACACACACACACACACACACACACACACAAACACACGCAAACACAGGCTAGATTCTGGGGACCCTCCAATGACTTCCAGGAACCAAAAATAAAGAACAACAACCTAACCTGACCCCAACCCTGACTCTACAACCTAACCTGACCCCAACCCTGACCCTACAACCTAACCTGACCCCAACCCTGACTCTACAACCTAACCTGACCCCAACCCTGACCCTACAACCTAACCTGACCCCACCACTGACTCTGTACTAACTACAAACACTTTCACAGTTTGATATTTACCAATAACAGCATTATAAGAGCCTATGTTATACTTTTTACCAGTGAGGATTATAATTTTGACTCCAGTTTGACAAGGCATCCCCAGTAGAACTGTGTCCTTTTTGTCAAGTGTCCTCCTAATTCACCAGACACACACACACACACACACGCACGGCCATACATAGCTATGAGGATGCTGAGGTCTGGACCTTTTAGCTTTTAGCTTTTTTGTTTGTTTTTCTTTGTGTCTGTTTTGTTTTTAAGTTCAGTATGTGAACTCAATCTTTTCATACTGTGTAAATAATCTACTAACATGTTAACAATCTTCTTAAAAAAAATCAACTGTGTGAATAATATGGTCAGATTAGGGATTTACTGTGTGAATAATCTGGTCTGATTAGGGATTTACTGTGTGAATAATCAGGACCAGTGAAGGTTTAACTCATCGTTATGAGTGTGTTTTATGAGCCCAGGCAATGTCATCCTAATTTATGGGGACCCTCTCACCCTCACATCAGCAGGTTTATCTTTGACGGTGGGGGTAACTCGACACTGGCTAATATTTCTCATTATCACCTCTATTTGGCGGCACAAAATTATGACCTCAGGTTTTGCTGGGCTGATTTCAAGTCAGCCAAGGTCATGGCTGCATTACCTCACCTACTAACAGTGTTGTACACAAGTTCACGGCAGTGTGTCACTATGAGGGACGCTCTCTCACTGTCCAGAGATCAGTTCTACACACACACACACACTCACAAACGTGTGTGTGTGTGTAAAAAAAAATATATATATATATAGTATATGCGGTTAAGCCTAAAATTATTCACACCCATGCCAAATTTGGATTCATAGTGAATTTTTATTTGACCAATAGGCTTCATCTGTCTGGAAATGGCATAAACAAGTGACAAAAGATGGTAAGACATTGTGTCTTGTGTCAGAGATGTTAATGATAGATTTTAACTATTTCTATAGGTTTTTTTTTTACATTTTAAGTAAAAATGCCACGTCCGAAAATATTCATACCCCTTGGAATGGTCGCAAATTTTTGAGAAAATGCAAGTTCCTATGCCATTCCAAATGGTCCTGGTAATTTCTACCATGTTCTAGAGCATTCTAATCGACTGTAAATGGAGAACAGCTCATGCAGTAGTTCTCTAGTCAGTTACTAGTCAAATGCTAAAACCAAAGAGCTTAGTGAGGACCTCCGGTTGCACATTGTGGCTGCTAACAAGACAGGGAAACGCTATAAAGACATATCCAAGTGTGTCAAGTGCCAGTGGCCACAGTGCAAAGCATAAATTAAAAGTACAAGGAGTTCCGCACTGTGAAAAATCTCAAAGGGCGGAGGGTAGGAGGCCAGCAGTGACCCCTGCGCTGGCAAGAATGGCAGTGTGAGAGGCCAAGTGGAATCCAAGGATCACCACTAAGGCCACCCTGATGAATCTGAGCAATTCTGGTACCAACATCTCAAGGTGGACACTCCAGTGCACACTGCACGAGGCTGGTCTCCATGGACGCCGACCAAGGAGCACTCTACTTCTCCAAGACAGAAGAGAGGAAAGCTTTTGATCGTCAGTTCTGTGGTCCGATGACCAAAAGCTTTCTTCTTTGTCCAGGTGAGCTTCAGCAGAGGCAGGGTGAGCTTTTCTCTACCTGTCTGTGAGAAGTGAAGTCCTCCTTGGTCGGCGTCCATGTGGTCACTGGCACTTGAAAACACTTGGATATGGCTTTATAGCCTTTCCCTGTCTTGTGAGCAGCCACAATGTGCAACCAGAGGTCCTCACTTAGTGAGGACTTGCCATTGACTAGTAACTGACTAGAGAACTAATGCATGAGCTGTTCTCCATTTACAGTTGATTAGAATGCTCTAGAACATGGTCGAGCATTTGGAATGGCATAGGAACTTGCATTTTCTCAAAAATTTGCGACCATTCCAAGGGGTATGAATATTTTCGGACGTGGCATTTTTACTTAAAATGTAAAAAAAACCCTATAGAAATAGTTAAAATCTATCATTAACATCTCTGACACAATGTCTTACCATCTTTTGTCACTAGTTTATACCATTTCCAGACAGATGAAACCTATTGGTCAAATAAAAAATCACTGTGAATCCAAATTTGGCATGGGTATGAATAATTTTAGGTTCAACTGCATATACTATATATATCATATATCATATCATATCATTTTCTGCCGCTTATCCGGGACCGGGTCGCGGTGGCAGCAGGCTGAGGAGGGTAGCCCAGACGTCCCTTTCCCCGGCTACATCCACCAGCTCCTCCTGGGGGATCCCAAGGCGTTCCCAGGATCAGCCGAGATATATATTTCTCCCAACGTGTCCTGGGTCTTCCCCGGGGTCTCCTCCCAGTTGGTTGTGCCCAGAACACCTCCACAGGGAGGTGCCCAAGAGGCATCCTGACTAGGTGCCCGAACCACCTCAACTGGCTCCTTTCAATGCGGAGGAGCAGCGGCTCTACTCTAAGCTCCTCCCGGGTGTCTGAGCTGCTTACCCTATCCCTAAGGGTGCGCCCAGCCACCCTGCGGAGGAAGCTCATTTCCGCCGCTTGTATCCGCGATCTCATTGTTTCGGTCACTACCCAGAGCTTGTGACCATAGGTGAGGGTTGGAACAAAGATCGACTGGTAAATTGAGAGCCTTGCCTTCTGACTCAGCTCCTTCTTCACCACGACGGTCTGGTACAACCACCGCATGACTGCCGCCGCTGCCCCGATCCGCCTGTCAATCTCCCGCTCCATTTTACCCTCACTCGTGAACAAGACCTCGAGATACTTGAGCTCCTCCACTTGAGGCAGAAACTCAGTCCCAACTCGGAGGGGGCAAGCCACCTTTTTCCGGCATAGGACCATGGCCTCAGACTTGGAAGTGCTGATCCTCATCCCGACCGTTTCACACTCAGCTGCAAACCGCCCCAATGCATGCTGGAGGTCACAGTTTGATGAGGCCAACAGAACCACATAATCTGCAAAAAGCAGAGACGCAATCCCGAGGCCACCGTACTGGACACCCTCCTCACCCCGACTGCGCCTTGAGATCCTGTCCATGAAAATTAAGAACAAGATCGGAGACAAGGTACAGTCCTGGCGGAGTCCAACACTCACTGAGAATGAGTTTGTGCCGAGAATACGGACACAGCTCTCACTGCGGTTATACAGGGACCGAATGGCTCGCAGCAGCGAACCTGGCACCCCATACTCCCGCAGTACCCCCCACAGGACACCCTGGGGAACACAATCATAAGCCTTCTCCAGGTCCACAAAACACATGTAGACTAGATTGGCAAATTCCCATGATCCCTCCAGTATCTGTGCAAGGGTGAACAGCTGGTCCACTGTTCCACGGCCAGGACGGAATCCACATTGTTCCTTCTGGATCCGAAGTTCGACAGTCGGCCAAAGTCTCCTTTCTAGTACCCTGGAGTAGGCTTTCCCAGGGAGGCTGAGCAGTGTGATACCCCAATAATTGGAGCACACTCTCCAGTCCCCTTTTTTAAAAATGGGGACCACCACCCCTGTCTGCCACTCCACAGGCACTGTCCCTGACTCCCACACAACGTTGAAGAGGCGTGTCAGCCATGACAGCCCAACAACATCCAAAGCCTTCAGCATTTCGGGGCGGATCTCATCCACTCCTGGCGCCTTGCCACTGTGGACTTTTCTAACTGCCTCAGTGACTTCTGCCAGAGAGATGGGTGACGACCCTCATGAATCTTCTGGCCCTGCCTCCTCTGTGGAGGGCGTGTCAGTCGGGTTTAGGAGCTCCTCAAAGTGTTCCTCCCACTGTCCGACCACATCCTCAGTTGAGGTCAGGACCTCCCCATCCCTGACGGTTCGCCTGATGGTTTGCCAGAACCTCTTTGAGGCCAACCAAAAGTCCTTTTCCATGGCCTCCCCAAACTCCTCCCGTACCCGAGTTTTTGCTTCCATGACAGCCGTCGCTGCAGCCCTTTTGGCATGCCGGTACCTCTCAGCCAATTCCGGAGTCCCCCGTGCTAGCCAAGCCCGGAAGCCCTCCTTCTTCAGCCTGACGGCTTCCCTCACTGGCCACAGCTCAAAGCTGCCGCTTCAACAATGGAGGCTCTTAACAGGGTCCATTCGGACTCCATGTCCCCAGCCTCCCTCAGGATCAGGGAGAAGCTCCTCCGGAGGTGTGAGTTGAAGATCTTCCGGACAGGGTCCTCAGCCAGCAGCTCCCAGTTCACCCTCACTATGCGCTTGGGTTTACCAGGTCTGTTCAGCAGCCTCCTCCACCATCTGATCCAACTCACCACCAGGTGGTGATCAGTTGACAGCTCTGCCCCTCTCTTTACCCGAGTGTCCAGCACATACGGCCGCAGATCTGATGAGACGACTACAAAGTCGATCATCGACCGTTGGCCTAAGGAGCTCTGGTACCAGGTACACTTATGAGCTGCCTTAAACTCAAACATGGTGTTCGTTATGGACAATCCATGACTCGCACAGAAGTCCAACAACAAAGCACCACTCAGGTTCAGATCGGGTAGGCCGTTCCTCCCAATCACTCCCCTCCAAGTCTCTCCATCATTGCCAACATGAGCATTGAAGTCTCCCAGTAGAACTAGCGAGTCCCCAGATAGTGTCTTCACTAGGACACTTTCCAGTGTATCTAGGAAGGCTGGGTACTCTGAGCTGCCGTTCGGCACGTACGTCGTCACGACAGTCAGAGATTTCCCTAACAAGTAACCCCACACCTGTCCATCGCCTCTCACCCCGGGCAACTCCGGAGAAGGATAGAGTCCAGCCCCCATCCAGGAGTTTGGTTCCAGAGCCAAGGCTGTGCGTAGAAGTGAGCCCAACTATATCTAGTTGGTATCGCTTCACCTCCCACACAAGTTCCGGCTCCTTCCCCCCAGAGAGGTGACATTCCACGTACCAAAAGCCAGTTTCTGTACCATAAGTCCAGCCCGCTGGGGCCCTTGCCCCCTCCTGCCACCCGTGTGGCATCGCACCTGGCCCCTATTTCTCCCCTCGCAGGTGGTGGGCCCACGAGTGGGCTATATACTATATATATATATATATATATATATATACACGTGTTGTGTGTGTGTGTGTGTGTGTGTATATATATATGTGTGTGTGTGTGTGTGTATATATATATGTGTGTGTGTGTGTGTGTATATATATGTGTGTGTGTGTGTATGTATGTATGTATGTATGTATGTGTGTGTGTGTGTGTGTATATATATAAATATATATATATATATACACATACTCATTCATTCATGTACATATTGGAGGATGCTACCGATCATTTTGAAAGTTTTGTCCCTAATCTGTTGATATTTGGTGTCTCTGTAGTCAGGTCTGTGTGTGTCTCTGTAGTCAGGTCTGTATTGGTCTCTGTAGTCAGGTCTGTGTGTGTCTGTAGTCAGGTCTGTGTGTCTCTGTAATCAGGTCTGTATTGGTCTCTGTAGTCAGGTGTGTGTGTGTCTGTAGTCAGGTCTGTGTGTCTCTGTAATCAGGTGTGTGTGTGTCTGTAGTCAGGTCTGTGTGTGTCTGTAGTCAGGTCTGTGTGTGTCCATTGTCAGTGTTTTTCTCTGTTTGTGATCATTTGCCATGATCAAGGACAGTGATCATAGTCATCTCAGAGCGTAGACATCTCACAGTGTATTCCTCTCTCAGAGTGGTCATCTCAGGGCTTCTCAGAGCATAGACATCTCACAGTGTATTTTTCTCTCAGTGTGGTCATCTCAGGGCTAATATAGTGTTTCTGTCCAATATGAGAAGTTTTTACTGTGATTTTAATGTATATGAGTCTAATTATCTGAGTAATTATGTGACTCCTCTGGTATGGCAGACCCCCCCCCCCCTCCTATCACTCCCTCCGTCCCTCTCTCCCTCCCTCCCTCTCTGCTGCGGGGGGGCTGATTGAAGTTCCCAGAGAGTTTGGAATGACAGTGAGGAGCGGAGGAATAAAAGGAATGAGTGAAAGAAGAGCTTCAGTCAAACGAAGGAGCAGTCAGAGACACTCGCCACCATGCCTGAGCCCACGCAGGAAGGTAAACTAATAATAATAATAATAATAACAATAATAATAATAATAATAATAATAATAATAATAATAATGATAATAATGATACTTTAGGTCAATATATGCACTTGGGTGCTGTAATAACTTTGATTATAACTGACATAGCTACAAAATTACTAAATCCTGATAAATTAAATGTGTAGATACTGCATCGATTTGATATGGACTGATTTAATTGGCAAATGAAAGCAATGTGATTTTTCAGTAGCTTTGATGGGTGTGAAATGCATGAGTACACATGTATGTCTGTACATACACATGTGTGTTTAACAGTTATATTATGTGAGTGTGTGTGCGTGTATGTTTGTGCGGGTGGTGTTGTCTGATTATTTAGCGGACGAAAGCTTTTGAACGGTTGGAACTTGAGTGTTGGGTAACATGGCGTTGCCCAGATTAAGAAGGAGCACAGTCTCTAATAAGATCTGTTTTAGTTTAATTCACATCTTGCAGTGGGTAAAGGGATTAGGACTAGGAGCTAATTTAATCTGGAATGTTAAATCGGTCTTCTTCTCATGGGGTTTAGTGACAAGAGCTGAATGGCACAACTGAAACATGCAGAAAGAGAGAGGAAGAGAGAGAGAGAGAAGGAGAGAGTATGGGAGAGAGAGAGAGAAGGAGAGAGTTTTGGAGAGAGAGAGAGAAGGAAAGACAGAGAGAGTATGGGAGAGAGAGAGAAGGAGAGACAAAGAGAGTATGAGGGAGAGAGAGAAGGAGGGAGAGAATGGGGGAGAGAGAGAAGGGGGGATGGTAGTAAAGATGGAAAAGACCAGGGTAGAGATGGGAGAGGATGACAGGAAAGAAAGATCGAGAGCAGGGCAGATGGTGCACACACACACACACACACACACACACACACTCACTCACTCATACACACACACACACACACACACACACTTCTTTCGGTTCCTTTAATTTCCTTCAGTTCTCTGTGGTTTCGTTTAGTTTTCCATGGTTTTCGTTTAGTTTTCCATGGTTTTCGTTTAGTTTTCCGTGGTTTTCGTTTAGTTTTCCGTGGTTTTCGTTTAGTTTTCCGTGGTTTTCCTTTAGTTTTGGTGATGTTTTCCAAGTGTGAGTATCTATGGACCGTGTTCCATCCGAGTAAATACGATAAGAAGATATAAAACAAGAGCCCATCAAAAAACTCGATTAACATTTTTTTAAAAACGTTATAAATTGTCTTTTTCCCCTGATATGTGGTAGAGAGCCATTGGTGGGGTATTTTAACACTTCTGCATAAGCAGTAGTTTCACAGTTTGAAAAAGCTGCCAAAGTGGTCATTAAATTTTACATCCCCAGCGGAGAGAGCGGCAGGAAAAAGAGAGAGTGAAATATGGCTGTTGTCTTCTCCTCTCCTACCTCTCCTGTCATCTGTCCATCACTCTCACCTGCCCTGTGACCCTGTCTGCGTATAAATCACCTGGTGCTCAGTAATCTGAGAGAGAGCGAGAGAGAGAGAGAGCCACAGAGTCGTGTCACCTGTCTGCCTGAAAAAACATCAACCCAAAAAATGTCTCTACCGCCCTCTCCTTTACCCTGGACACCACCCCGGGGTTTCCAAAAACTCACTTTCTTTACTGGCCGCAAACACCCTCAGCCTGGTGTTCTATTCTTGACTCTGTTTGTTCAGGTCAGATCATTTGATGTCTTAAGAAGTCCATTCCAGATCAGTGTGTGACTCTGTGATTGGAGGCTGTTGCCTGCCCAGCATTAACCTTTGGCTCAGATAACTCATTTCTGTGATTTACAACCAGTCAGACATCTCCTCTCACACATCAGACATCTCCTCTCAACTGGAGGGCTTCAGACCAGTGCCGCTCATCCGCCACTGGAGCACACCCTGCAACCTCTCAGATACTGGTAACCAGTAAAACTCTAATTATTAAATACCAGCCCTGAATGCAACCATTTAAATCCAAACCACTAAACCCTCCATACGAAACCCTTGAAACCAAAACAGCTAAACCCTTCACATTAAACCATTTTAACGCAAACAACTAAACCCAAAAAATTAAACTGTTTAAACCCAAACAACTGAACCCCTTGCACTAAACCATTTAAACCCAAACAACTAAACCCCTCATATTAAACAATTTAAATTCAAACTAAACCCTTCAAAGGTAACCCTTTATATCTAAACAACTAAGCCCTTCACACTAAACAATTCAAGCCAAAACAACTAAACCCTTCACATGTAACCATTTAAACAGTTTAAACCCCTACCCCTTAAACCCATCCCCAAAACCATAAAACACCTGTCAACCTAAACCTCAGGCCTGAGATCCAAACTCCAAACCGTTTTAGTTTTTAAATATTAACCCAAAAAACTTAATCTTAATCCTTAACCCCAAACCACATCATCTCCAAATTATTGGCCCTTGGTCTTCAGTAACTCTAAACCTTAACCAGCTGTTTTGAGCAGACTGGAATATTTCATGCAGTTTCAGATCAGCCAAGTTCAGTGTTTAATCATTTTCCATCTTTGGTGCATTAGAATCTTATCTGTTTCAGTGATATCAGTGTTGACCTTAAGAATTCCCTAGCCCCTGTAACTATTACACCAGGAACCTGCCATGACAGCATCACCACACATGACTGGGACATTACTAACCTCTCAAATCAAACTTGAAGCCTGCAAAGTTTTTCACTTGAAAAGACAAACACCTGATCCGCAATAACACGTCTCAGGAGGGTCCCCAGGGGACCGGATGGGCCGCGGCAGTGCTGGGGTGTATTTTTAGCTCTAGCACTGGGAGCACTGGAATGAATGGAAAGGTGAAAGCTAACAACCACTTCCTATAAATAGATCAAAAAAATGAGGGGCTGTGTATTTCAGAGCGTCGTGAGTTAATCAGTAGAATCATCAGTCAGTTGGAAAAACCATCAAATTCACTCCCTGCTTTTTTAGAGTAAATCAGTACAGTTCCACCTTAACCCTCAGTCCCAAACCCTTCTCTGAATTTATGACCATTCAACTCACAGGCAACCTGAAAACTTCAGTTCATTAACACAGTCATTTATTAAAATACACATGATCTGCCTTTTCTAAAATCTCTCTTCCCCTCTCTCTATTTCTGTGTGTGTATATGTATATGTGAGTGTGTGTGTGTGTGTGTGTGTGTGTTTTAGTCCCTCCAACCGCGCCCATGTGTTTATTAATAACCTCTTGCTGACCTTTGCTCTTTGCCTCATCCAAACTCATCTTACATCATGCACCATCATATTCATCAGAATTTATTACCACCAAACCGCCTTCATCTTTAATTAACCACCGATCAAATAACCCCACTCCTTCCCAGAAATTTCCCAGACTCTTAACATCTCTCCCTCTCTCTTTCTCTCTCTCTGTCACACACACACATACACACCTGTCTTTCCCATAAAGATGAGATAGGAACAGCAAAATGCAGAGAACTGGTGAATTTTGAATGGGACAGATGAAGTGAGATGGAGAACAAGAAATCTATAGAAACATAGGGGACAGAGAGAAAGACAGAGAGGGGTGGAGAGAGGGGGGGAGGAGACGGGGGAGAGAGAGAGAGAGAGAGAGAGAGAGAGAGAGAGAGAGAGAGAGAAAGAGAGGGGGGGGAGGGGGAGGGGGGGAGGGGGGGGAGAGAGGGGGAGGGGGGGAGGGAGAGAGAGGGGGAGAGAGAGAGGGGCGGGGGGGGGGAGAGAGAGAGAGAGAGAGAGAGAGAGAAAGAGAGGGGGGGAGAGGGGGGGGGGAGAGAGGGGGAGGGGGGGGAGAGAGGGGGAGGGGGGGAGGGAGAGAGAGGGGGAGAGAGAGAGGGGCGGGAGGGGGGGGGGGGAGAGAGACAGAGAGAGACAGAGAGAGAGAGGGAAAGGGAGAGAGAGAGGCGTGGAAGAAGAGGAAGTGTAAACTTAACTGGCACAGTTGGAGAATGTCACACAGACACCATGTGTTATGTAGGCAGAGTTTGTGTAGTCTCCTATGCACTATTAGAATTAGAATTTCATTTAACGTTTGCATCGTCCCTTTCACCACTTTACTCTCACTGTTAAGATCAAAGCTTTGGTGAACTGACGCCATAAATGACCAGACTGTCACGTGTCTCAAAATGACTCCACCCCCTGGCAATGGAAGAAACGATATTCCTGAACTTAAAAAGTCTTCGGTTTTAAAGTAAACTCTGACTCCGCCTGCCGCTGTGCCTCTCTGACCTCCTGATCCTGCAGAGTGAATAAATCGAATCAGATCGTCCTCTCCTTACACACTCTCGCTCTCCAGAGACGCTCCAGGTGCAGCTGTAAGCCACACCTCCAGAACACCTGACACTGCTCTAAACATAGAAGATGACATGTGGGAAAACCAACCTCGTTACTTCCATCATGTTACTGAGAAGCTCTTCTTCAGGGCTGTTTCCAAAAGCAACGTACAGTTAGCACGGCGAGCAGACGCAGCAGGCCGGTGTCCCCCAGTGAGGCCAGATGGGTTTAAGGCTGTACCTGCAAATCAGTCAGCCACACTCCGTAAAACACCATAAAACTCCGTAAAACTCCGTAAAACTCCATAAAACTCTGTGAAACTCCGTGAAACTCTGTGAAACTGCGAGAATCATTACGACACAGCCCTACACTGCAGACTAGAGACCGAGAGAGGACAAATCACTAATCAGAAAGAATGATTACAATCACAATAGTAAAACATTATGATATGTTGGAATGATGTGCATACAGACAAGATAGATAGATGGATAGATAGATAGATGGATAGATGGATAGATAGATAGATAGATAGATAGATAGATAGATAGATAGATAGATAGATAGATAGATAGATAGATAGATAGATAGATAGATAAGTTGTTAATAATGTTAATAAGGTAGTTATTAAGTTAATAAGTTAATAAGTTGATAATGTTAATTAAATTCAACACAATCAACAATGCAGTGTCTAACCAGCAGTCTGTGGAGTGGAACATAATTTATCACATTTACACTCTTGCTCTTGCTTTTAAAACACTGTTGTAATCCAATAAGATTTCCAGTACAGAACTGGTTTAAAATGCTGTGAGATTGCTGGTGTGTGATTGGTTTAAGTAATCCTAGCACACTCAGGACATGTAATACTGCCCAAATCTCCAGAATCAGCACAAAAGCCTGAGGCTTGTTTTGAACATTTTAAACCTGGTGTTTGTTCTGATATTTTAACCCTTGACTGACGTACCATGGACCCTTGGCAGGTTCCCTAGCTGTCGTGTTGAGCTGAGATGACTCAGCGTCTTGAAATAATAGAATGTCCCTTCTAATCCTCTCACCAGTAGCTTTTCACTGTATCACCATTACTAATTCCCAGATAATTGTGTGTTTGTCACTATCTGTGGAATTGTGTTAAGACTGGTGAGTATGTGATGCCAGTCTAACACGTTTGCACCTCTCAAAACCAAATCCTCTCGCGGTGAGAGACACCTCACTGGGCAAACCACAGCTCCCAGCCATGACGGAGCTCAGATACTGCTGGACATCCAGTTCAGCTGAGTGTCCCAGTCTATCATGGGCTCTAAACTGATCGTTTTGCTGGTTTTGCTAATTTTGGGGGGGGGGGGGGGGGGGTTTGGTTCAGTCTCATTATAGACAGGATGATAGTTTTTGGTTTGAGTCGGTATGTTTAATTTCTTTCTTATGGCCTGTTTAACCCTGACCATTGTTCCACAGTAAGGTCATCCGGTGAGCAGAAAAACTCCCCGAAGTTACAGAAATAGTCAAGGTTTTCTAGACGTATTGTCTGGACTGTGCTGGAGAGTTAGATGTTCAAAATAATTCATTTACTTCTAGGAGCTGAGAGACAGATTTAATGTTGATACATTTTTTGTGAGACGGTCAGATTTTGGGGTTTGATCCCGTCGAATTTTTGATGGCGTGAAGTGTTTGAAGTGTGAAGTTTTTGATTGATGATAGGTTTTGTGTCAGGCTCTGGGGGTGTGGTCTGAGAGCTCAGGGCTGACAGTGATTCAGTGGGACACAGGGAGAGATGCAACATGACCACCAAAATCATCAGATATCATCCACAGCATTTGGCAAACACCACGGCAACGGGAGATAACGGGTGTGGCTGGAGGACTCTGGGAAACCTGACACGGCTTTCTCAGTGCTTCAGCTAGTTCCTCACAAGCCATCTCTCTTGGCCCACATGCCAATATCTTATACCCATGGCAGATTCCCAGTATCTTCCACAGGTATTTTATACCAGTATCTTATACCAGTGGCAGAACCCCAGTATCTTACACAGGTATTTTATACCAGTATCTTATACCTGTGGCAGAATCCTGGTACGATCCCAGAGAAATATAATCACTGAAACACGAATGCCCGCTGAGAACTCTCTTGCTCTCCCTCTCTCACTCTCTCTCACTCTCTCTCTCTCCCTCTCTTTCTCTCTCACACTCTCTCTCTCTCTCTCTCTCTCACTCTCTCTCTCTCATACTGGATGAGTTTGTAAATGCACAGGAAAACGCTGACAAACTGACAAACTCTCTGACCAAGATCCAGATTATAGTTATGGTTTTCTCTCCCTCTCTACCTCTCTCTCCCTCTCGCCATCTTTCTCCCTGTCCTCCCCCTTCTCTCTCTCTCCCTCTACCCCCCCCCTTTTCTTTTTTTTCACTGTC
>NC_044497.1:860000-865000 GCF_902362185.1 Chanos chanos | reverse complement strand
ATTTAAATGGATCCTGTGTATTAGATTTTACGTATAATGGTCCTCTTTTTCTCTCCCTAGCCGGGGATCATTCAGGTGAACCGGGTAAGGAGAAACGCATGGTCAGTGTCTGTGGTTCCATGTTTCTGTCGCCATGTCAGAGAGAGTAATGCCAAGACATGATTCCTCAGAGAATCATGGGAAAATATCATACAGAGGTAGTCTGCTACGCTGCCCCTAGTGGTCAGTTTAAAATGACGATTTAAAAGTTGCGCTGTTACAAGTGTCTGAATTGTGGTGCTTTGTTGATCTTGGAGTTTGATATGTTCAATGATTACAGTTTTCACCTTTCTAACTGAATTATTGGTAAACATTTTTTGTGGTGTTTGTTTGTGTGGGTCAAAAGGGTGTTGTTTTGACACCCGTGGTTTGCGTTGTGTTTGAACGGCTGTATTAATACTGAGTCACAGAATTTTACGTGAATTTTACAGTACAGAATATACTATGACACTATAGAATATACTATGACAGTATATTCTGTGGTATAGTACAGAATGAGATAGTATTCCACTCATGATGGAATGCAGCGTATGCCATTTCATACAACATGCCACTGTAGACAGTAGCTGTTGTCATGGAGATAAACGTGGTGATGCATTCTGAGTGAAGTGTAAGTCTAAGGTGAAGAGGATGGGAGGACTGCAGTGCGTGACCGGGAACTGCCTGAGGTTAAATGTCATTTTGTCCGTCACCATCCCTTCTTAATGGAGGTGTTCTGTTACTGTTTAGCTGAGGAAAATCCCGCAGAAGACGGTAAGAGAATTGGCATTATGTATGTACGAATTGTTTTTCTCTGTTTATGACACAGTCCAAAATGTGAAACAGTGAAAGACGTCCCTGTGTGTCTGTATGAGAGCTCTGATCCAACTGTTAGTACAGTGGTTTTGCCTGTGGGCAGGCCCCCGCAGAATGGTGTAACTGGTGTGTTGTTGTTTTTGCTGTGGTGAAAAGACTGATTCTGGTGCACTGTTTGAGCGACGTAATGGAGTTACATTCAGTAATTTTACATTCCTCTACTCCTGCAGTCTTTCTAAATTCTGCACTTCAATATGAGCATGAATTAAGATAATATATGGGCCTACACCCCAATGAGTCAAGATATAATTCAGTAACATGATAACAAGACAATTACAATTTCTTTTTCCTCTTTTTTTTAACCTGATCTCATAATTGTGTATGTTGTGCATCGGTTTTTCCGAATGGAAATACATGAAGCTGTGTGTGCGTGTGCGTGCGTGCGTGCATGTGCGAGTGCACGTGTGCGCGTGTGCGTGTGCGTGTGTATAGAGTGTTTATTAACTGGGTTTCTCATCCTGAACATCCTTTCCTTTCCTAAGCCAATGAGCAACCATCAGAGCAGGGTAAGAGTCCTCCCTGCTGAAGCCATACTGTGTGTGTATTACTGTGGACATCAGTTAGTCTTAGGTCTTAGGATGAAATCATTCAAAAGTCTTGGTCTTGCATATGGCAGGCTGATTCTACAGCTGTCTCTGCGGCCTTTTTTGTGCTTTTCATACAGATACATTTCTTAAAAGTCTTTCACTGAAGTTAATAATGTTTGAAGTGATATTCTGTTACAATGACATATAGATGCAATAAATCTTGAATTTATTGAATGCTCAAAATTGTGTCCCCCTCTTAGCTGAGGTGGTGCCTGCAGAAGAGGGTAAGCACAAATCTTCAACTTCAAACAGTGTTTGTGCTCCTACCTCACTCTCCATACAGTTCACACTCATTTTCTGCCAGCATGTTTCCCAGTGTTTAGGGAAAACATGTTATCTTGCAAGTGGTTACTCTATAATGGTGCCGTTGTGCACATACTTGTGTCATATTTGTGTTTTTGATACAGCATGAGTTTTCTACTGATTCCTGTTTCTATGGTATGTGTTCCAGATGTGTTTCATGTCCCAGCCAGTTGCTGTTGTCATGGCTTTGATGAGAAGATCATTCTAAAGTCAAAATAATAAACATTCCCTGACGCTCATGTTTCCATACAAAAACAACAAAGCAACAAAAATAAGCATCAAAATGTAGTTATGAATAATTATGAAAAATGTAGTTATGCTAAAACGTGTATGCTAAATATCTCTTCATATACATAAACGTAAACCTTTTCCTTTACTCATGTTCATGTTTTGTTTTTTTTGTTTTTTTTGTGCTATTTTCATTTGGGATTTTAATCCAATCCAACCAATCCAAACCTTTCACACTCTGTCTAAATGACTAATTGCTTTAATCATTATTGAAGGATAAAAATCAAAAGAGAATAATTGGTTTGTTAATGTGTCCTAACTGATGTCATCACTTTAATCCAATTACAAGTAACCTTCTATACAGACAGAGAGGAAAAAGGCATTCAGGCATACTTTTTATATAACATATGCACATGACCTCAGCTTTATTTTATAAGTAATTGCATTTTATTGTAAGGGTAACAGAGAATTGGTAGCAATACTTGATAAGGACATTTGTTAGCAACATTATTAGTATATGCATCATACGTATGCAGTATTTGTATTCTGCATGTGTTCATAGCTTTTACTTATGGTCATTTTTGCAGTGTATGTATGTTTTATGCGTTTGTAGTAGTTGCTTGTAGTATTTGTTTGCAGTGTTTGTTTGTGGTATGTTTGCAGTATGTGCTTGGAGTCTTGTGTCCTGCATGCAGGTATGTAAGGAAAATGTTCTGATCAATTAATTATACATATTATTCAAATTATTCATATAAAATACAAATATAAAAGTAAAGTAAACTTTTATACTTCGTACTTTATACTTTATACTTTACTTTTATACTTCGTATAAAAGTAAAGTAAAATATTTAAAGTGTTTCTAAAACTTGAATTTAATACTTAACTTGAACTTAACAGATGATTAAAATTACTGACTGTGCAGTTTGACACATGTACTCTGATATTTGATCATTCCTATTCTGGGGGAATTATTCTAGAGGAATTATTCTAGAAATCAGAGGCTTCACAGAGATCCGTGAATTGAACTTACAAGTGATGGGTTTATTTTAGCAGTGATAGTATGAAAAAGATTCCTTAAACCCACTTGCATTGAATGTGAAGGCTTCTCTTTAACCCTCTAATAAATCCTATATTGTGTGTGTGTGAGAGATTTAAAGAAAGAGAGATTTAGAGAGAGTGGTGAGAGAGACAGTAACCATACAGAGTGCATGTGATCTGGTCCCATTTATTGGATTTTAGCAACATTTTGTCAAATTCTTCTAAAAAAACGATCACTCTCTCCAGGTGACTTGAATTCTGCAGAGCCGGGTAAGACATATTCTGCCCTGAATCTGTATTTTTAACATGTTTTCTTTGTGGTGGTGAGCACTGCAACTTTTTGCAACATTTGGTTTTTCATTTTTCTCTTATATATGTGTTCTTTGTCTCCACTATGTTTGTGGCACTGGAAGAACTGGATAGATGGAAGTGTGCTGAGGCCAGAATGAATGATTTGATTTTAAATCTCTTTGTTTGATCACCATGGTGTGCTGATGGAAAATAGTAACAGGTTGACATGGTTATAGTTGTGGATGTGACAGCCCGTGGGTTTCCGTTTGAATCATATGGGATAATCCACTCCGGCTGTTTGCATGAGCGAGAGGATTTGAGGTGCTTTGAGATCTCAACATGTTTTCAGTCTTTGGTTTGCTCAAAATGCATTGTACAGAGAAACTGTCCATGTTTGTGCAGTCATGGTTTTATTTTTGAATGGTAAGCTTTCCACTGAGCATCTTGACAAGTAACCTGACCCCATCATTCCATTCACCTGCTATGGTCTGAGATATGTGACTACTATCTGTTTTAGGATTCTTGCTCCAGTGTGCAAAACCTTTTTCATCCAAAAAAGGATTAGCATGACCATCCTCTCAGAGCATGCTGGGCATCCAGTAAGAGTGTTATTGTTTCTCCCTAATGTGATTAAGTGCCTCATCATCATATTTGTGAATAATGTAAACACATACGCAGTGTCTACCCCAGTGACATTATAACAAGACAACAGCATTGTGCCTACCTATAACAAGACAATTACATGCATGTAGAATATTTTAAAGCATGTAAACAACTCTAAAATTGATTTTAAAATGTATATCATTCCAAAAAGCAACAGACCATTCTTTGTAACAAATAGGATTAATTTTGCATCCAGTATCTATTAGACATAGTTAAATAATATCAGCAATTAATTTATTTTGTTCAGAAAATCCAGAGGTTCCGGAGGGAACAGGTAAGACAGTCAAAGTCAGTTTGGTTTTTCAGCTTAGATTTTCCTCTCTGGGAAATGGGAGTAAGGTTATAAACATGACTAAAGACATAATTTTAAAGAAATGAACAAATGCCTGAATAAATAGACAGAAAAAGCATTTTTAATTTTATTTTTCATTCATTTTTGAGTGCAATGCCTGACGTTTTATATGTGGCATTTCCTTTGATATGTTCAAAAGTAAATTTACTGAGGTAAATTTAAATTTGCACCTAGAAAATCAAGACAAAGCTGCAGCTCCAGGTGAGGCTGAGAAACTGTTTCTTTCCATTTGTCATCTACATGCTGTTGTCTATAACGACCATGTATTTCTTTTCGTAGTGATTCAGAAAAACACATATCTACATAGAACACATACATCAAAATTCCCCTCTCCACTCACCAACAATTTTAATATCATTTTGATCTCTCATGTTTATTTTTTCCCAGTCAGCTGCACTAGGTGTGAACTTTCATGTTACGGCCATATTTACACACATTCAGCTCAGAAAAGCATGACAAACATACAAGACACACATGCACATCTGTCAAAAGTCTTTGTCAAATGAGGATGTAGTTACACACATTCATCCTTGTCATATGGGTGAGGACCACAGACACAATCAGCTATGCCATGTGTGGACCTCAATCATACACACTCAGTTATGTCATATGAGGACCACTGGTTACACACACAGAGAGCTCTG
>NC_044497.1:837500-850000 GCF_902362185.1 Chanos chanos | reverse complement strand
GAACATGTCCAAAAACCAGACGCATCACAGAACATGTCCAAAAACCAGACGCATCACAGAACATGTCCAAAAACCAGACGCATCACAGAACATGTCCAAAAACCAGACGCATCACAGAACATGTCCAAAAACCAGACGCATCACAGAACACGTCCAAAAACCAGATACATCACAGAACACGTCCAAAAACCAGACGCATCACAGAACATGTCCAAAAACCAGACGCATCACAGAACATGTCCAAAAACCAGACGCATCACAGAACATGTCCAAAAACCAGACGCATCACAGAACACGTCCAAAAACCAGACGCATCACAGAACACGTCCAAAAACCAGACGCATCACAGAACATGTCCAAAAACCAGACGCATCACAGAACATGTCCAAAAACCAGACGCATCACAGAACATGTCCAAAAACCAGACGCATCACAGAACATGTCCAAAAACCAGACGCATCACAGAACATGTCCAAAAACCAGACGCATCACAGAACATGTCCAAAAACCAGATACATCACAGAACATGTCCAAAAACCAGACGCATCACAGAACATGTCCAAAAACCAGACGCATCACAGAACACGTCCAAAAACCAGATACATCACAGAACATGTCCAAAAACCAGACGCATCACAGAACATGTCCAAAAACCAGACGCATCACAGAACATGTCCAAAAACCAGACGCATCACAGAACATGTCCAAAAACCAGACGCATCACAGAACACGTCCAAAAACCAGACGCATCACAGAACACGTCCAAAAACCAGACGCATCACAGAACATGTCCAAAAACCAGACGCATCACAGAACATGTCCAAAAACCAGACGCATCACAGAACATGTCCAAAAACCAGACGCATCACAGAACATGTCCAAAAACCAGACGCATCACAGAACATGTCCAAAAACCAGACGCATCACAGAACATGTCCAAAAACCAGACGCATCACAGAACATGTCCAAAAACCAGACGCATCACAGAACACGTCCAAAAACCAGATACATCACAGAACATGTCCAAAAACCAGACGCATCACAGAACATGTCCAAAAACCAGACGCATCACAGAACATGTCCAAAAACCAGACGCATCACAGAACATGTCCAAAAACCAGACGCATCACAGAACATGTCCAAAAACCAGACGCATCACAGAACACGTCCAAAAACCAGACGCATCACAGAACACGTCCAAAAACCAGACGCATCACAGAACATGTCCAAAAACCAGACGCATCACAGAACATGTCCAAAAACCAGATACATCACAGAACATGTCCAAAAACCAGATACATCACAGAACATGTCCAAAAACCAGACGCATCACAGAACATGTCCAAAAACCAGACGCATCACAGAACATGTCCAAAAACCAGACGCATCACAGAACATGTCCAAAAACCAGACGCATCACAGAACATGTCCAAAAACCAGACGCATCACAGAACATGTCCAAAAACCAGACGCATCACAGAACATGTCCAAAAACCAGACGCATCACAGAACATGTCCAAAAACCAGACGCATCACAGAACACGTCCAAAAACCAGACGCATCACAGAACATGTCCTAGTTTTACGCCTAGACAGCACCAGAATAAAAACACAAATATTTTTATAAACAGCATTACATTTGCAATTAACAATATGGTTCTAGAACGTTTTGTGTTGCATGATGACACTATCATCTTCCAAATTTTGTTTTTCTGACCAGGTGTTCTTTTGTCCCTGTGCTCTTATGAGTCAAACTGTCTGTCACTCTGTCTCAGCCAATCACAGAGGCAGAGGGGCGTGTCCGTGTGGAGAGCAGGAAGGACCTGAGCTGCTTTGTCATTGAGGGAGCAGAACGACACGACGAGGGCAATTACACAATCACAGTCACTAACCCAGCAGGGGAGGACAAAGCCAACCTGCACATCAAAATAGTGGGTGTGTGTCAGACTGCCTCACACACGTACATACACACGCACACACACATGCACACACATACACACACACACACACACAAAGAGAGTTTAATGTAGTGTCCTGTCTGTGGTGCTGTAGATGTTCCTGATCCACCTGAGAATGTGAAGTGTACCTCAGTGGGGGAGGACTGCGCTACCATCATATGGGAACCTCCCAAATTCGATGGAGGAGCTCCAGTCAAAGGTTACACAACTCACATACGCTCTCTCTCTCTCTCTCTCTCTCTCTCTGTCTCTCTCTGTCGCTCTGTCTCTCTCTGTCTCTGTCTCTTTCTCTCTCACTGTCTCTCTCTGTCTCTCTCTCTCTCTGTCTCTCTCTCTCTCTCTCTTTCTCTCTCTGTCGCTCTGTCTCTCTCTGTCTCTGTCTCTTTCTCTCTCACTGTCTCTCTCTGTCTCTCTCTCTCTCTGTCTCTCTCTGTCGCTCTGTCTCTCTCTGTCTCTGTCTCTTTCTCTCTCACTGTCTCTCTCTGTCTCTCTCTCTCTCTGTCTCTCTCTCTCTCTCTCTTTCTCTCTCTCTCTCTCTCTCTCTCTCTGTCTCTCTCTCTCTCTGTCTCTCTCTGTCGCTCTCTCTCTCCCTCTCTCTCTCTCTCTCTCACTCTCTCTCTCTCACTGTCTCTCTTTCTCTGTCTCTCTCTGTCTCTCTCTCTCTCTCTCTGTCTCTCTCTGTCTCTCTCTCTCTCTCTCTGTCTCTCTCTCTCTCTCTCTGTCTCTCTCTGTCGCTCTCTCTCTCTCTCTCTCTCTCTCCCTCTCTCTCTCTCACTGTCTCTCTCTCTCTGTCTCTCTCTGTCTCTCTCTGTCTCTCTCTCACTGTCTCTCTCTCTCTCTGTCTCTCTCTGTCACTCTCTCACTTTCTCTCTCTCTCACTGTCTCTCTCTGTCACGCTCTCTCTCTCTCACTGTCTCTCTCTGTCATTCTCTCTCTGTCTCTCTCTCTCACTGTCTCTCTCTCTCTCTGTCTCTCTCTGTCTCTCTCTCTCTCTCTCTGTCTCTCTCTCTCTCTGTCTCTCTCTCTCTCTCTCTCTCTCTCTCTGTCTCTCTCTGTCACTCTCTCTCTCTGTCTCTCTCTCTCACTGTCTCTCTCTCTCTGTCTCTCTCTCTCACTGTCTCTCTCACTCTCTGTCTGTCTTTCTGTCTGTCTGCCTCTCTCTCTCTGTCTGTCTCTTAATTCAGCTGAAAAGGGCTTTGCTGATGAGTCAGTGCTTGTGTGTCTCAGGTTATTTGATGGAGAGGAAGAAGAAAGGTTCGTCGCGCTGGACCAAGCTGAACTTTGAAGTGTTCGAGGGGACGACCTACGAGGCCAAGCGTATGATTGAGGGCATCCTCTACGAGATGAGAGTGTTCGCCGTGAATGGGGTGGGAATATCAGCTCCAAGTCTAAACTCCAAACCATTCATGCCTATTGGTAAGACCTACAGCCTACACACTGCACACTCTCTCTCTCTCTCTCTCTCTCTCTCTCACTGTCTCTCTCTCTCACTGTCTCTCTTTCACTGTCTCTCTCTCTCTTTCTCCCTCTCTCTCTTTCTCTCTCTCTCCCTCCCTCTACCTCCTTCTCAATTCAATTCAATTCAATTCAAAGTGCTTTATTGGCATGACAAATAAGGCATTGTATTGCCAAAGCATTCATACAAAGCATAAGGAATACAAGGAATAAGTCTAAATCTTATGTAAATTTAAATCTAATCTAAGTTTAAATCTAGACCTAATCTATTCTATATATAGATTTACACAGATTTGGACTAACATAAAATAAACATATACACTACACTCAAATATGAATAGGAACATTACATGTGTAACATGTATAGAAACATTAAACGTTAAACATATTTACATTTAGGTTTAGCTAGTGTCCCTCAGTGTCCCTCAGGTTATGACATAGTGAAATATATTTGGCTGCCAGAGCAGCTGAAGGTCCCTCTCCTGAGAGGATAGCCATTTTTTCAGTTTTGTCTAGGACTTCAAAGTTTGGGTGGTTGGTTTTAAATGTATGGAAAAGAGTTTTTCTTATTTCTGTATACTTCTCACAGTGAAGAAGAAAATGCTCCTCTGTCTCCACCTTCCCTGTCTGGCACTGACCACATGTTCTGTCCTCTTTTGGCAGCCAGGTTTTTCTGAGTCTGCCTGTTTCTACTGCAAGTTTGTGGTCACTGAGTCTGTACTTGGTCAGGATTTGCCTCTGCTTCGTATCTCTGACAGAGAGGAGATACTCTGCCAATTTATACTCTCTTTTTAGGGTCAAATAGAAGCTCATTCTGCTTTGACTGGTGGTCTGGTTTCTCCAATGTTCCAAATAGTCTTCTTTTGCTTGTTTGATGATTTTATTGACACAAATTGGTGGTTTGGAAGCAGTACTGATCTGAACATATTGTGTGTTAGTTTTCGTTACTGGGTTAGTGAGCTTCAGTACCAGTTGGCTTAGAGGACTCTTTCCTGGGTTCAGTTCTTGGGTTTTCAATGCCTCAAATTGGAGTGTATTTTGTGGGCTAGACTTCAAATGCATCCAGAATTTTAAAGTTCGTTTTTGAATTGATAAAGCCAAAGGATAACGGCCTAATTCTGCCCTACATGCATTGCTAGGTGTTTTTGTTTGGACTTTTAGTACAGATCGACAGAATTCAGCATGTAGGACTTCTGTTGGATGCTTGTCCCACGTAGTGTAGTCATGCATACCGAGTGGACCCCAGACCTCACTTCCATACAGCGCAATAGGCTGTATTATGCTGTCAAATAATTTGCACCAGATTGTGATTGGTATATTTATATTGTAAAATTTGGATTTTATAGCATAAAGTGCCCTACGGGCTTTTTCTTTGAGTGCATTCACTGCCGTGCTGAAACTTCCTGATGCAGTAATGGGAAGACCGAGGTAAGTATACTGCATCGTGTGCTCTAGGACAGTGCTACCCAGAGTGAACATGTGTTTGTGTTCCTGACATCTGGGCTTCTTTTGGAAAATCATGATTTTTGTTTTTATAGGATTTACTGCCAGGGCCCAGGTCTGGCAGTACTTTTCTAGCAGGTCCAGGTGCTTCTGTAGGCCCTGTTCAGAGGGTGACAGGAGCACCAGGTCATCTGCATAGAGCAGGAATTTGACCTTTGTGTCTTGAAGGGTGAGTCCAGGGGCTGCAGATTGTTCCAACTGCACGGCTAATTCATTAATGTAGATGTTGAAGAGTGTTGGACTCAGGCTGCAGCCCTGTCTCACTCCACGTCTCTGTGTGAAGAGCTCTGTTTGTTTTTTGCCAATTTTTACTCTGCATTTATTATTTGAATACATTGATTTGATCACATCATATACTTTACCCCCTACACCACTTTCTAAAAGTTTGTAATATAATCCTGTGTGCCAAATAGAATCAAATGCTTTTTTAAAGTCAACAAAGCAAGCAAATATTTTTCCACTTTTTGTGTCTTTTACATGTTTATGGATTAGGGTGTGCAGATATGATCTGTGGTACGGTGGTTTGGGAGAAAGCCAATTTGACTTTTATTCAGGGCATTGTGTTCATTAAGGAAGGTTTGAATTCTGTCATTTAAAATGCTACTAAATACCTTCCCCAGATTACTGCTCACACAGATACCTCTGTAATTATTAGGGTCCAATTTGTCTCCACTTTTATGAATTGGGGTAATGACCCCTTGATTCCAGACATTAGGAAAACAGCCAGAACTTAGGGTGAGATTGAATACTTTGAGCAGAGCTCTCTACATCTCAGGCGTGCTGCGTTTAAGCATCTCACTTCTGATACTGTCAGGACCACAAGCTTTACGGGGTTTTAAAGATTTTAATTTTTGTGCCAATTCTTCACTTGAAATGGGGTAGTCAAGTGGATTTTGGTTGTTTTTAAATATAGATTCAAAATTGTGTAGTTTTTCTTTGATCTGATTCTGATTTTGATTTGGCTCTGTTGATTGTATTTCACTGTAGAGGTTTTGAAAATGCTCAATCCAAATATTACCATTTTGAATGGGTACTTCTTGTGGTTCTTTTGCACTCAAAGTATTCCACATCTCCCAGAACTGATTTTTATTAATGGAATCTTCAATTTCATGGAGATGTTTGTTAGTGTAGTTTTGTTTTTTTCTTTTGATTGTTTGTTTGTAGCTTTTGAGGGTTTTGTAATATTGCAATCTTAAGTCTGTGTTTTGGGGATGGTAGTGTTTTTGGTTTGATAGGTGCCTTAGCTCTTTCCTGATATTTTTACATTCTGTGTCAAACCATTTCCCATATCTTTGTTTTTTGACTGTCTTGCTGTTGGCTTTTGTTAGGCTAGCCTTTTTTGCTGCCCTGTGGAAAATCAGGTTCAGCTCATGAACAGCCATGTTTATACCTTTTTTGTCATTGGGGAATGGTTTATCTGTAAATTTAGTAATTTGATTTGTCAAATCAGGTGAGTTTAGGGCTTGTGTAAATTTTTCTGGGCTGTCTGGAGCCCATCTGTAGGTGGGATTAAGCTTGTGCAGCGCACTGGGCTTCATTTGTGTGTTAGTGGGTTGGTCTCTCTCTGTCTCTCTCTCACTGTCTCTCTCTCTCACTGTCTCTCTTTCACTGTCTCTCTCTCTCTTTCTCTCTCTGTCCCTCTCTCTACCTCCTTCTCTCTCTCTGTCTCTCTCTCTCGCCCCTCAGTGCAAGTTACATTGACTTTACCTGTCTGACTCTGTCTGTCTTCTGTCTTCTCACTTCCTGTTTGTCCCCCCCCCCCCCCCCCCAGCCCCCACCAGTGAGCCGACCAAGCTGGTCGTTGCGGACGTATCAGACACGACATGCACACTGAAGTGGCTGGCTCCAGAGAAGGTTGGGGCAGGGGGGCTGGATGGTTACATTGTGGAATACTGTAAGGAGGGAGGTGAGTATACAGCACAAAACAACAGCGTTTTACTCATATATATATATGTGTGTGTGTGTGTGTGTGTATGTGTGTGTGTGTGTGTGTGTGTGTTACTCATGTAGACATAGACCAGGATCAGATATATAGATATAGATATAGATATAGATATAGATATATATATGTGTGTGTGTGTGTGTGCGTGTGTGTGTTTTACTGATGTAGACATAGACCAGTATCAGCTAAATGTGTTTCCCCTTCCCTAGGTACAGTGGTAAATAACAATAATAATAATAATAATAATAATAATAATAATAATAGCAATAGATCATACTTCATAGATCATAGGTAAGAGTTTTTGTCTCATTTGCAGTGATCAGCTTTCTGAAACTATTTACAAACTGTTCACTAATGATTCCTATAAAAAACGTCTGTCCTGTCGTAGAGACGGAATGGCATGCGGCCAACACAGACTTGATTGAGAAACAGAATTTTGTTGTGAGGAACCTGCCCACGGGAGAGAAGATGAACTTCCGCGTCTTTGCCGTAAACATCGCCGGACGGAGCCCTCCAGCCTCCCTGGCTCAGCCTGTCACAGTCCGGGAAATCATGGGTGAGAATTTCCAGGAATTCAACCATGTCCCACCAAACACAAAACCCAACCACTCAAAACACAAGACCATGCCACATTTAAACTTTTATATAAAGCCGTTTTTTTAAAATTTGCCTAGTGGGTGTGTCCTAAAGGAGAGCTCATGAATATTCGTAACAGCAGTCCTCTTCAGTTATGAAAACATAAGGTGACCCTGACTGAACATTTTATTCTTGGTGTTTTAAGATTGTCCTGTGTGTTAAGGTTGTCCTGTGTGTTGAGGTCATCCTGTGTGAAGGTTGTCCTGTGTTTTAAGGTTGTCCTGTGTGTTGAGGTCATCCTGTGTGAAGGTTGTTTTGTGTGTTGAGGTCATCCTGTATGTTAAGGTTGTCCTGTGTGTTGAGGTCGTCCTGTATGTTAAGGTTGTCCTGTTTGTTGTGGTCGTCCTGTATGTTAAGGTTGTCCTGTGTGTTGAGGTCGTCCTGTGTGTTAAGTTTGTCCTGTGTGTTAAGGTTGTCCTGTGTGTTGAGGTCGTCCTGTATGTTAAGGTCATCCTGTGTGTTAAGGTTGTCCTGTGTGTTGAGATCGTCCTGTATGTTAAGGTTGTCCTGTGTGTTGAGGTTGTCCTGTATGTTAAGGTTGTCCTGTTTGTTGTGGTCGTCCTGTATGTTAAGGTTGTCCTGTGTGTTGAGGTCGTCCTGTGTGTTAAGTTTGTCCTGTGTGTTAAGGTTGTCCTGTGTGTTGAGGTCGTCCTGTATGTTAAGGTCATCCTGTGTGTTAAGGTTGTCCTGTGTGTTGAGATCGTCCTGTATGTTAAGGTTGTCCTGTGTGTTGAGGTTGTCCTGTATGTTAAGGTTGTCCTGTGTGTTGAGGTCGTCCTGTGTGTTAAGTTTGTCCCGTGTGTTGAGCGACTGACTGGTAAAACCTCAGGAATGGTTTTACACCTTCTCCTCCATTATGTGTGTTTTATGTTTATGTGTGTTTTATGTTGCGTGTAGACTGGCCATTATGTGTTTATATGTTTATGTTTATATGTTTATATGTTTACATTTATGTGTATGTTATGTTGTGTGTAGACTGGCCATTATGTGTTTATATGTTTAGATTTATGTGTATGTTATGTTGTGTGTAGACTGGACATTATGTGTTTATGTTTATATGTTTATGTGTTTATGTTTATGTGTGTGTTATGTTGTGTATAGACTGGCCATTATGTGTTTATATGTTTATGTTTACGTGTTTATGTTTATGTGTGTGTTATGCTGTGTATAGACTGGCCATTATGTGTTTATATGTTTATGTTTACATGTTTATGTTTATGTGTGTGTTATGTTGTGTATAGACTGGCCATTATGTGTTTATATGTTTATGTTTATATGTTTATGTTTATGTGTGTGTTATGCTGTGTATAGACTGGCCATTATGTGTTTGTGTTTATGTTTATGTGTTTAGATTTATGTGTATGTTATGTTGTGTATAGACTGGCCATTATGTGTTTGTGTTTATATTTATGTGTTTATATTTATGTGTGTGTTATGCTGTGTATAGACTGGCCATTATGTGTTTATGTGTTTATGTTTATGTGTTTATGTGTTTATGTTTATGTGTGTGTTATGCTGTGTATAGACTGGCCATTATGTGTTTGTGTTTATGTTTATGTGTTTAGATTTATGTGTATGTTATGTTGTGTATAGACTGGCCATTATGTATTTGTGTTTATATTTATGTGTTTATATTTATGTGTGTGTTATGCTGTGTATAGACTGGCCATTATGTGTTTATGTGTTTATGTTTATGTGTTTATGTGTTTATGTTTATGTGTTTATGTTTATGTGTGTGTTATGCT
This sequence comes from Chanos chanos, assembly GCF_902362185.1. Classification (NCBI taxonomy): domain Eukaryota; kingdom Metazoa; phylum Chordata; class Actinopteri; order Gonorynchiformes; family Chanidae; genus Chanos; species Chanos chanos. Next base: position 840,762 of record NC_044497.1, on the reverse strand, counting down.
GATGTTTGTGTTGTCAAATCTGGTTTTAAAGCCTCTTCAGAGGAAGAAACCACATGCTGTTTTATAAACTATATGTATAAAATTCAGCAAGGCATTATGGGAAAGGTTCTGAAGACTGAGATAGGCATTTTGTGGGAAAACCTGCAGGAATTTTAGGCACAATTCAATGAGGTGTTACAGGTGGTATCAAGAATACTCAGGAATTGATAAGTACTCATTATTACCATTAAATAACTCTCTCTCTCTCTCTCTCTCGCTCTCTCTCTCTCTCTCTCTCTCTCACGCTCTCTCTTTTAGAGTACCCAAAGATCCGTCTCCCTCGACAGCTGAGAACTAGATACATCAGGCGAGTTGGAGAAACAGTCAACCTGGTCATTCCTTTCCAGGTGTGTGTCTGTATGTGGTGTGGCTTTGTGTTTGTGGCTTTGTGTTTGTGTGTTTGTGTGTCTGTATGCAGTGTGTGTGTGCAGTATGTGTGTGTGCAGTGTGGCTTTGTGTCTGTGTGCAGTGTGCGTGTGTGTGTGTGTTTGTGTCTGTGTGCAGTGTGTGTGTGTGTGTGTCTGTATGCAGTGTGTGTGTATGTGTGTGTGTGTGTGTGTGTGTGTGTATGTGTGTGTGTGTGTGTGTGTCTGTGTGCAGTGTGCCTGTGTGCAGTGTGTGTGTGTGTGTTTGTGTCTGTGTTTGTGTCTGTGTGCAGTGTGTGTGTGTCTGTATGCAGTGTGTGCAGTGTGTGTGTGTGTGTGTGTGTGTGTGTGTGTGTGTCTGTGTGCAGTGTGCCTGTGTGCAGTGTGTGTGTGTGTGTGTGTTTGTATCTGTGTGCAGTGTGTGTGTGTGTGTGTCTGTATGCAGTGTGTGCAGTGTGTGTGTGTGTGTGTGTGTGTGTGTGTGTGTGTGTGTGTGTGTGTGTGTGTGTGTCTGTGTGCAGTGTGCCTGTGTGCAGTATGTGTGTGTGTGTGTTTGGGTGGCTTTGTTTTTTCAGATAACTTAAAACAAAAAACAGTCGGAGCAGCTCTGTGGTTATTGGTTATTATATTAATCTTTATTAACTTATTAACTTTATTATCTTTGCAAACGTGTGTGTGTGTGGGGGGGGGGGGGGGGTATCTGTGTGTGTGTGTGTGTGTGTGTGTGTGTGTGTGTGTGTGTGTGTGTGTGTACGTGTGTGTGTGTGTGTGTGTGTGTGTACGTGTGTGTGTGTGTGTAGGGTAAACCTCGCCCAGTGGCCCATTGGCTGAAGGATGGGGAGCCAGTCGACCCCAAGAAAGTGAGCGTTCGTAATTCCAATGTGGACTCTATCCTGTTTATCCGCTCGGCCGAGAGGGAACATTCTGGAAAGTACACGCTGGTGTTACAGATTGAGAACATGGAGGACCGGGCTACTATAGACATCCGTGTCGTAGGTATGAGCACAGTTATATCAGCTATGAATCCCACAAATTTCCAGGTAATTCCAGGGAACTTTACCCAGAGCAATCATGAGACAGCAGAGACAAACACCTTATGGACACATCTCTCTCTGTGTGTTAGGTCTGTCTGTGTGTTAGGTCTCTCTGTGTGTTAGGTCTGTCTGTGTGTTAGGTCTCTCTGTGTGTTAGGTCTGTCTGTGTGTTAGGTCTCTCTGTGTGTTAGGTATGTCTGTGTGTTAGGTATCTCTGTATGTTAGGTATGCCTGTGTGTTAGGTATGTCTGTGCGTTAGGTATCTCTGTGTGTTAGGTCTGTCTGTGTGTTAGGTCTCTCTGTGTGTTAGGTCTGTCTGTGTGTTAGGTATGTCTGTGCGTTAGGTCTCTCTGTGTGTTAGGTCTCTCTGTGTGTTAGGTCTCTCTGTGTGTTAGGTCTCTCATGTGTCTATCCCAGGGTGTTCTTCAACACCATTAAAATATTTGGAGGCCTCTCGATATTACTATTTAACCAAGCTACCAGAACTTCAGCAGCATTCAGGACTATTTGGGAGAGGGATTTAAACATTTCATTTAATGAGAAGGAACAGGACAGGATTAGCCAGAATCAAAGGAAGCTATCAAGGGATATAAAAATCAGACTTATTCAGTTTAAAATTCTCAGTCCTTTCTATTGGAAACCATCTAGATTACACAGGTTAGGCCTCAAAAACACAGCAGACTGTTGGAAATGTCAGGACTCAGAGGGCACATTAATCCCCACTCTCTGGCAATGCCCTCGAATACAAGGCTTTGGGGAACGAGTCCATAAACATAACAAGGAAATCACTAGCAATGACTTCTCCCAGGTTATATGTGTTAGGTTACATGTGTTAGGCTATATGTGTTAGGTTATATGTGTTAGGTTATATGTGCCAGGTTATATGTGTTAGGTTATATGTGTCAGGTTACATGTGTTAGGTTACATGTGCTAGGTTATATGTGCCAGGTTATATGTGTTGGGTTATATGTGTTAGGTTATATGTGCCAGGTTATATGTGTTAGGTTACATGTGTTAGGTTACATGTGCTAGGTTATATGTGCCAGGTTATATGTGTTAGGTTACATGTGTTAGGTTACATGTGCTAGGTTATATGTGCCAGGTTATATGTGCCAGGTTATATGTGTTGGGTTATATGTGTTAGGTTATATGTGCCAGGTTATATGTGTTAGGTTATATGCGTTGGGTTATATGTGCCAGGTTATATGTGTTAGGTTACATGTGTTAGGTTATATGTGCTAGGTTACACGTGTTAGATTATATGTGTTGGGTTACACATGTTAGGTTATATGTGTTAGGTTATATGTGTTGGGTTATATGTGTTAGGTTATATGTGCTAGGTTATATGTGCTAGGTTATATGTGTTAGGTTATATGTGTTAGGTTATATGTGTTGGGTTACACATGTTAGGTTATATGTGTTAGGTTATATGTGTTGGGTTATATGTGTTAGGTTATATGTGCTAGGTTACACTTGTTAGGTTACATGTGTTAGGTTACACGTGTTAGGTTATATATGTTGGGTTACACGTGTTCGGTTATATGTGTTAGGTTATATGTGCTAGGTTACATGTGTTAGGTTATATGTGTTAGGTTATATATGCTAGGTTATATATGTTAGGTTATATGTGCTAGATTATATGTGGGAGAATGTCTGAGACATGTGTCTATCCCAGGGTGTGGGTGACCCATCAGTTGTGAGAGAATGTGGAAGTGCAGGGTTGATCCAGACTGCCATAATGGCGGGTAGACAGACTGTAATGAGGGGATGGGAAAAAAAACAGAAGCTTCTGCTTATTGGGAGTGGTTCACTGAACTGGGAAAG
>NC_044497.1:830000-832500 GCF_902362185.1 Chanos chanos | reverse complement strand
ACAGATCTCATGCATTTTAGTGCACATGTTATTAATGAACAGATCTCATGCTTTTTAGTGCACATGTTATTAATGAACAGATCTCATGCATTTTAGTGCACATGTTATTAATGAACAGATCTCATGCATTTTAGTGCATATGTTATTAATGAATGGTGAATGTGTCAATGACATGCATGAAGACATTCATATGCTAACACAGGTGGTTATTCATAGGAAAGCACAAGTGTTTGATTTACACAGCTTTTACCAGCAGTCCACACACATCATCTGTGTCTCCCAACAGTGGGAGAATTCTCAGCCCCATCTCAGAGCCATAAGAACCCACCCACTGTCATTAACGTCCGTGTTAAGGTCCTGACCCAGTGACACGGACGACACCAGGAGCCTGTTTGGACCAGTAACTATTCATTCACCTCAGCACATCTAATCCATGACAGATGCCAGGTCTGTTAACACTCACGCAGTTACTTAAAGGAATCTCAGTATGGGCTGTAATTAACACAGAAGTGACCGGTGTAAGGAAACTGTCAACGACATGATGTGACGTGCTTTGTTGACCCTAATGAAAAAAACCCTGACATGCTGTAGCTCATGTGTGACTGTTTTTAGAAGCTGAAAATGCAGACCTTTACAGTTATAAAGGCATACACTAACATTTCTGTACATGCCCATGCGAGAGAGGAACAGAGAACAGGAAGGCCACCTGCTTTTCTAACATTCTCAACATGAAGTTGAAAGCGCAAGTTTGAATCAGTCATACTGTGTCTCCCAACACTGACTTTGGAATTTAGAGGAATACAATAGAATAGAACAGAATAGAATAGAGAGCGATCAGGGGTGGGGGGTGGGTCTTTTGTATGCATTAATTGTGAATTAGGCCCTATTTTCCTCCAGCACAACTCTAAGGCACCAGAGCAGAGAGCACACCCTACCGGTCCAAAACGGTATTGCCTACACTTACACTCTCATATGACATTATCTACAATAACACTGTCACATGACATTATCTACAATAACACTGTCATATGACATTATCTACAATAACACTCTCATATGACATTATCTACACTAACACTCTCATATGACATTATCTACAATAACACTGTCATATGACATTATCTACAATAACACTCTCATATGACATTATCTACAATAACACTGTCACATGACATTATCTACAATAACACTGTCATATGACATTATCTACAATAACACTGCCATATGCCATTATCTACAATAACACTGTCATATGACATTATCTACAATAACACTCTCATATGACATTATCTACAATAACACTGTCACATGACATTATCTACACTAACACTGTCATATGACATTATCTACAATAACACTGTCATATGACATTATCTACACTAACACTCTCATATGACATTATCTACAATAACACTGTCACATGACATTATCTACACTAACACTGTCATATGACATTATCTACAATAACACTCTCATATGACATTATCTACAATAACACTGCCATATGACATTATCTACAATAACACTCTCATATGACATTATCTACAATAACACTGTCACATGACATTATCTACAATAACACTGTCATATGACATTATCTACAATAACACTCTCATATGACATTATCTACACTAACACTGTCATATGACATTATCTACAATAACACTCTCATATGACATTATCTACAATAACACTCTCATATGACATTATCTACAATAACACTCTCATATGGCATTATCTACAATAACACTGTCATATGGCATTATCTACAATAACACTGTCATATGACATTATCTACACTAACACTCTCATATGACATTATCTACAATAACACTCTCATATGACATTATCTACAATAACACTGTCATATGACATTATCTACACTAACACTCTCATATGACATTATCTACAATAACACTCTCATATGACATTATCTACAATAACACTCTCATACACTGTCTACACTAACACTCGTGAGAATCCTGGACAGGCAGGTTCCTGTGTTCACTCGATATAGTCCAGTTTTGTTTGTATAGCTCTCTCAGTGGATATTGCAACAAAGTAACACTAACAGTATGGTGAGGTGGCTGGAGTAGAGCAGAGGGTTCCAGTAAGAAGGTTGTTTAGAGTTTCGGGGGGCAGTTATAAAGGGTTACGGCAGTAACATACGTTAGGACACTGAATGGATGAAGGTGTGCTCTTCTCCGGGATTACCCATCCACAGTCAGGGCACTGTATCTCAGTCAACGTGACGGGTCTTATAGCTTTGGCTCACTGGTGAAGCAGCCCTGGCTGTTAGAACTGTTGCCATGGTTTTGAGATGATGGTTTCCATAGCAACCTGAACGGTTGGTACATGCTGAGTGAATTTGTGTGGACCATTGTGTGACAGAGAAAGAGAGAAAGGATCGAGTAAATAAAAAAAACGAAGGAAGGAGAGGAAAAAGAACAGACTGTGTGTGTGTGCGTGCGTGCGTGTGTGTGTGTGCGTGCGTGCGTGC
>NC_044497.1:822500-825000 GCF_902362185.1 Chanos chanos | reverse complement strand
CAGTACCTAAACTACATTCACTGCTTTAGTCAGTACCTAAACTACATTCACTACTTTAGTCAGTACCTTAACTACATTCTCTGCTTTAGTCAGTACCTAAACTACACTCACTACTTTAGTCAGTACCTTAACTGCATTCTCTGCTTTAGTCAGTACCTAAACTACATTCACTACTTTAGTCAGTACCTAAACTACACTCACTACTTTAGTCAGTACCTTAACTGCATTCTCTGCTTTAGTCAGTACCTAAACTACATTCACTACTTTAGTCAGTACCTAAACTACATTCACTGCTTTAGTCAGTACCTAAACTATATTCACTGCTTTAGTCAGTACCTAAACTATATTCACTGCTTTAGTCAGTACCTAAACTACACTCACTACTTTAGTCAGTACCTAAACTACATTCACTACTTTAGTCAGTACCTTAACTGCATTCTCTGCTTTAGTCAGTACCTAAACTACATTCACTGCTTTAGTCAGTACCTTAACTACATTCACTGCTTTAGTCAGTACCTTAACTACATTCACTACTTTAGTCAGTACCTTAACTACATTCTCTGCTTTAGTCAGTACCTAAACTACATTCACTACTTTAGTCAGTACCTTAACTACATTCACTACTTTAGTCAGTACCTAAACTACATTCACTACTTTAGTCAGTACCTAAACTACATTCACTGCTTTAGTCAGTACCTAAACTACATTCTCTGCTTTAGTCAGTACCTAAACTACATTCACTACTTTAGTCAGTACCTAAACTACATTCACTACTTTAGTCAGTACCTAAAGTACATTCACTGCTTTAGTCAGTACCTAAACTACATTCACTGCTTTAGTCAGTACCTTAACTACATTCACTACTTTAGTCAGTACCTAAACTACATTCACTACTTTAGTCAGTACCTAAACTACATTCACTGCTTTAGTCAGTACCTAAACTACATTCTCTGCTTTAGTCAGTACCTAAACTACACTCACTACTTTAGTCAGTACCTAAACTACATTCACTACTTTAGTCAGTACCTAAACTACACTCACTACTTTAGTCAGTACCTTAACTGCATTCTCTGCTTTAGTCAGTACCTAAACTACATTCACTGCTTTAGTCAGTACCTAAACTACATTCACTGCTTTAGTCAGTACCTAAACTACATTCACTACTTTAGTCAGTACCTAAACTACATTCTCTGCTTTAGTCAGTACCTTAACTACATTCTCTGCTTTAGTCAGTACCTAAACTACATTCACTACTTTAGTCAGTACCTAAACTACATTCACTGCTTTAGTCAGTACCTAAACTACATTCACTACTTTAGTCAGTACCTTAACTACATTCACTACTTTAGTCAGTACCTAAACTACATTCACTACTTTAGTCAGTACCTAAACTACATTCACTGCTTTAGTCAGTACCTAAACTACATTCTCTGCTTTAGTCAGTACCTAAACTACATTCACTACTTTAGTCAGTACCTAAACTACACTCACTACTTTAGTCAGTACCTTAACTGCATTCTCTGCTTTAGTCAGTACCTAAACTACATTCACTGCTTTAGTCAGTACCTTAACTACATTCACTACTTTAGTCAGTACCTAAACTACATTCGCTGCTTTAGTCAGTACCTAAACTACATTCACTGCTTTAGTCAGTACCTAAACTACATTTACTTCTTTAGTCACGGCCTTGGTAAAATTGTAAAATTCACTGCCTTGGTTAATACTTTAACTAAATTTACTGCTTTAGTTAGTACATTAGCTACTGTTAGCTAGCTAACATTCCAGGTCTGATACGAGAACCTCAGTTCACACCTTCAATGGTACTGTTTCTCAGTATCACTGTCAATGTTTCGTGATGATGTTTAGTCACTGAAAGACATGCAGAGCTTTAAGAATCTGATGCATGTATCAGGCTGTCACAAAGTTATCTGCTCTGTTATTTTACAACAGATATCTTAGTTGACTTGTACTTTCAGAACTTTTGCACATTAAAACACTTACGCAGTCTTCCCCCAACGTACAAGTGTAAGACACCCCTGAAAAACTCTGGATTCTCCAAATGTGTGAATGTAATTGCTATTCACACCAGTGGGAATGAACCGCCAGAACTGACTCTGATTTCTGATGCACCTCTGAATCCCATGAAATAGACAACATACTGTAGAACAAACAAAAAGCTAAAAATGTATTTTCCCTCTATTAATTACACTACAGTAGAACCCTCGATTCTGACTGATCAATTACGGCATTCTACAGTCTGTTATTTCTGAGTAGCAGACCGCTACAGTGAATAACTGACCGTTACTGTGAATAACTGACCGTTACTGTGAATAACTGACCGTTACTGTGGACGCAGTTCTGAATCTAACTGACTGTCTTTGTTTTAGAGGAAGCAATAAAATAATTTTTAAACCAATATTTTGTGTCAGTTTATTGATTTCTTTAGTCGTGTAATAAGAAGGATAATGGAGAGCGAGCCCATCATTATTGTGAAATAAAC